>NC_081183.1:21435390-21562411 GCF_029867415.1 Vicia villosa | reverse complement strand
CTGTGGTGAGCTTGCTTAGTGTAGTGAGTTTGGTTTCTTAGCCATGAAGAAATTCAAAGAATCTCCAAAATGCAATGATGCATTTTCGGGCTAGCTTCCCCTATCCATTGATCTTGCAGGATCTTAGGGAACATTTCTGATATGTAGCAAGTTTCTATTGGCTTAGGAGAAGATTCCAATTGGTGAATCATTGCTTATCATAAATTCTCAAAAGTAATGATTACATAATCACATGTTCTTGCTTTTGGGAATCTTCTTCAATCTTCATGCCATGGTGAAAATGCATGGTATTGTTTCAGACATGTTATGGGTCGTGTAGCATCCATTCATGAAGCAAAATGCACAAAATTGCAAAGTTCCAATTTGCACATGACCTATAATTTTACTTCATGAGGCCAACTTTGAACAAGCATAACTCCTAGCTCAAATTGAATTTGGAGAAGGTTGAACACAATTTGGAAAGCCCTAAACATCTACTTCAAATCATTAGTTTATGTCTTCTTCAGAATCATTTGGGAAATTTGTGAAAAATGAGCCCAAAGTTGGATGAAAACTAGGTTAAAACACTTAGAAAAATTTCTAAGTGTTAATGACCTAAACTTCAAAATTTCCAAAACTTCATAAATGGTTGATCTTTTGAAAAAAGTTCCCTTGTAAGATGTTGTTTTATTTTGCAAGATCTACAACTTTCATGTTGGAAGTTTTTTGAGTTGTGTAGGTGAAATTTTGAGTTCTCACCATGCCTTCAAAAACCCTAATTCCCGACTTTTTGCTCCTTGATGAATTTCTTTGAATTTCTTTGGTCAAATGACTTTTACATCCATATATTGATGATATTGATCTTTGAAAATCATTATTTGACCAAAAACCTTAAAAGTCAATGATGATCCTTCACAGTTGACTTTTCCCTTACAAAGTGAATTTTTGGGCTTTTGTGTAGAAACAAGATCTTCTCCTCAAATGAATGATGTAAATGGATTATATTGAGGTATTAGAGATTCTTGAATCATGTCTTGAGTTTTGGATTCATGCCCTGATTAAAAGTCCACTATCTTGGTGAATTAGGTCAAAACCCTAATTTGTCGACCATGTGAAAATAATGACTGTAGACTTTGAATTGAAGTGTGATGTCCGGTGGATCTTGTAATATGAGATATTTGAAGATGATTGATGTCTTTGAATGATCCCCTGAGGTTTTTTAGGGCTTCCCAAATGTGATCCCTGATTTCAGTCCTTGATAGGCTCAAAACCCTAGTTTGGTGACCTGAGTAAACCTGTACTTAGATGACTGGGTGTCTTAATCAATCATAGATGAGAAAAATGAAGTCCTTGAGCCCCATGATTGTATTAGGGACTAATCCTTGTATTGATTGATCCTTTGCCTGAGCTTTCTTGTCTTTGAGCATCCTCGATTAGATACCAGATGGAGAAGTAACTGCTCTGGGAACTTGTCTTGACCTGATGAAAAATCCTGAAGATATGCCATCTCAGGGGGGTCAAAAATTAGGGTATGACAGGATCCCATCAAGTATGTGTTCGAAAAACCTGCTCTCTCTGGAAGAATAGCAAGATGGTAAATGATCTTAACAGAGTATGACATCCAGTACACTTCACAAAAAGCAATCAAAGGAAGTGTGGTAGCTGATCATCTTGCTCATCAAGCAGTGGATGATTATCAAGCGTTGAATTTTGACTTCCCAGAGGAAGACATTATGCTAGTTACTGACTACGAACAACCAGGACCGGAGGAAGGACCCGAGCCAGGATCTTGATGGACTATGGTTTTTGATGGAACTTCTAATGCACTTGGCAATGGCATCGGAGCTGTGATCATTTCCCCTGCAGGAGGTTATACACCATTTGATGCCAGACTATGCTTCAACTGCACTAACAATATAGCCGAATATGAAGCATGTATTCTAGGTCTCAAAGCTGCAATTGATCTAAGAATCAAGTTCCTGGAGGTCTACGGAGACTCGGCGCTTGTAATTTATCAAGTCAAAGAGGAATGGGACACGAAGCACCCGAATCTAATTCCATACAAAGAATATGTGCTAAGTTTGATTCCCTACTTTGAAGAAATCACTTTTGAACATATCCCGCGCGAAGAAAATCAATTGGCTGATGCCTTAGCTACCATGTCATCTATGTTCAAAGTCAGGTGGGACAATGAGGCGCCAATGATCACCATTTACAGACAGGATGAACCAGCCTATTGCAATGAGATCGATACCGAAGGAACGGAAGAAAAACCATGGTTCCATGAGGTGAAAAGATATCTCGAAGTCCAAGAATACCCTGAAGGGGCATCCATTAACGATAGAAAGTTTCTAAGAAGATTTGCTACCAAATTCTTTCTAAGTAATGGAATCCTGTACAAACGCAACCATGACTCGACTTTGCTTCGTTGTGTAAACAAGAAAGAAGCAGAATAGATTATGGAAGACATACACGATGGTGCCTTTGGTACTCATTCAAGTGGACATACAATGGCTAAAAAGATTTTGAGAGCAGGTTATTACTGGTCCACCATGGAGACAGACTGCCATCGCCACTCCAGAACTTGTCACAAATGCCAGATATATGTTGACAAAGTACATGTACCTCCAGTCCCGTTAAACGTCCTGACGGCTCCTTGGCCTTTTGCAATGTGGGGTATTGATATGATTGGAGAAATCAAGCCTATTGCCTCCAACGGACATTGTTTTATCCTGGTCGCTATCGATTACTTCACCAAGTGGGTAGAAGCAGCTTCGTTTGCTTCAGTCACCAATAATGTTGTGGCCCGGTTTATCAAGCATAACCTCATTTGTCGGTATGGCATCCCTGAAAGGATCATCACAGACAATGGCACAAATTTAAACAACAGAATGATTACTGAACTCTGCACACAGTTCAAGATCAAACATCATAATTCATCTCCATATCGACCAAAGATGAATGGCGCGGTGGAAGCTACCAACAAGAACATCAAGAAGATCATACAAAAGATGACAATAACCTACAAAGACTGGCATGAGATGTTACCTTTTGCTCCTCATGGTTATCGCACATCAGCGCGTACTTCAACAGGGGCAACTCCATTTTCCTTAGTCTATGGTATGGAGGCCGTTCTTCCAATTGAAATTCAGATTCCTTCCCTAAGGATTATGAAAGAAGCTAATCTAGACGAAGACGATTGGATTCAGACTCGGTTGGACCAGATAAACTTGATTGATGAGAAGAGGCTCACAGCTATTTGTCATGGTCAGTTGTACCAGAAGCGTATGATCAAAGCCTTCAACAAGAAAGTCAAAAGTCAGGCATACCAAACCGGTGACTTGGTTGTCAAACGTATCATCCTACCACAAGGTGATCCCAGGGGCAAGTGGACTCCCACTTATGAGGGACCGTTTGTAATCAAGAAAGTGTTCTCTGGCGGAGCCATGTTGCTTACCACTATGGACGGCGAGGATTTCCCACACCCTATAAATGCGGACATAGTCAAAAAGTACTTCGCTTAAAGAAAAGCTCGCTAAGTTGAAAACCTGAAAGGGCAACTTAAGCAAAAAAAAATGAGCGTCTCGGTGGATTGAAAACCTGAAAAGGCAATCCAGGCAAAAATTAGAGACTAAAAAATAATTATCCCGGTAGGCTGAAAACCTGAAAAGGCAGCCTAGGCAAAAGTTAGGGAATAAAGCGTACGACTATGTCCCGCTTAGCTACCTACTCACCTTCAAGGTTCAACACATCAAAGGCACCGATCAGTCCAATCACTTTCTTCCAACAAGACAGATTGGCAATAGCAGAATTGAAACTTGACTGGATTGTTTTCACATAGCTATTTCTCTTTATAAGTACTTTTCAAAGTTTTATGACAATTTCCTACTACTAGGATTTTTGTCTCCTTGTACTAATCCGCCTATTATGGCTCTTTTTCAAAAATCAATGCAGCACATGCTCAAAATCAATGTTTTCACTTTTTCTGTTTTGAATACGTAAACGTCCCAATGATAATTTTGAATGAACATATGCATTTGAATATGACTGATGTTTATAAGAAAAACAGGAATAGCATTCAGGTAGTGTCCCAATCATATGGACATCATCCCGAAACCAGCATCAGAAGAAAAGCTCCCCAACAGAGACGTATTTCTCAGCAAATTCCTCTATGAGATTTTTCTCTCCAACAAAATGATTCGAGAAATCTTATTCCCCAGCAGGGCTGTTCAAGATCACTATCCCCAGAAGGAGTGGTCTCCACACCAAGGCTTGGTCAAATAGTACATCGGAGGATTATGCATCTTTCTCATTCCCATTACAAGGGGTGTCAAAATCAGAAATTTCAAATTACCTTCATCCCCAAGCGGTAGTCAAAGATCCCTCAACAGAGTAATCTGGTCCGTAAAAAGGTTCCCCAGCCGAGTATACTCGAACAAGATAGCAAAGATCATCAACGATCACAATGCCTTCATTTCCAAAATAACAAGCAAGGATTTATTTTCCCAACCAGAAGTTTGATACGCTCTAAATTGCATAAGTCATACATCATACGCATATTCATACACAACATATAATGTTTCATGACAAACGCATACATAACATGCACATTTCTCATTTATTTTGAGAATCTCGACATATACATTACATGCATCATGACATTGCATGTCACTAACTTGATTTTTCAGGTGGACGAATATCCTCAGAAAAGTAGTTCTCAATCACATGCAGTGTTCCCCTGAATTCTATTCAGACATTCCTTTTAGATATAATCAAGCCAAAGATTCATTCTGAAGAGATCTCTCTTTCCAAAACTTCTATCAACTCAAAAAACAAGCAACATAGATCTAAGTCGATACCTTGGACGGTTCCTTAATGATCTACCCTTCAAGATCCGAAGCGGAAACCTCAGACGGTTCCACAACGATCAATCTTCAAGATCCAAAGCGGAAACCTCAGACGGTTCCACAACGATCAATCTTCAAGATCCAAAGCGGAAACCTCAGACGGTTCCACAACGATCTACCATCAAAGATCTAAAGCGGAAACCTCAGACGGTTCCACAATGATCAACCTTCAAAGATCTAAAGCGGATACCTTAGACGGTTCCACTACGATCAACCTTCAAAGATCTAAAGCCGATACCTCAGACGGTTCCTCATAGACCAACTTTCAAAATCTAAAACAGAAACTTTGGACAGTTCCATAACGATCAGCCTCCCAGACTTAAAGCGATAACCTTGGACGGTTCCGAAACGGTCAACGCAGAGGTTTTCAAATCCTTCATCAAGATATAATCAAAGGATTCATGCTGATGAACAAACCATCAATACATTCAATAGATGGCATCGGAAAGCCCATCTCAGGTAATGTTATGATCTGCCAACAACATCTCTCAGACAACACTTAAATGCAATTTCCAACATCACTTCGATGGAGGTAAGTGCAAGTTTTCAGGGCATCTAAAATATTCAATCATCTTCTACCTTCAGATTCCAAACAGTCTCCTCAGGTTTAAGAAGATTGAATAGGGGCAACTGTTATACCCCAAAATTTGCCCGCATCTTTTTCAGAAAGAAGGCAATAGACTTCTGTCTAAAAATTGGGAGTTTCATATAATCTTGGATTTTATTTCATAAATATCCTGATTTTATGAATACTCGGTTTTTAGAATTTTTCTTATAAGGTATTTTGGTTCGCTGTTGAATTTATTCTTACACAAACGCTAATTACTGTTTATCACTTCACCCACGCTTTTTATTTGAGATTTATTTGCAGATAAATAGTACTGACGCAGTTGGTACAGAATTAAATTTTGCAGGCACAAAGCCCGGGGATTCAGACTGTACTGGTAACAAGTAAATTATTATTAGTTTTTTTTTTTTGTTTCCCACTAATTTTTGTACTATATTCTATTATCTTCAAAATCTTTTCCTTTCTTTTCAAATCTTTTTCTTTCAAAATCAAATCCTAACTTTATTCTACACATCTCTCTTTTTCAAACCCTACCACACACTTTCTTTCAAATCCTACTACCACTCAAATTTTCCTTTTTTGTACGGAATCACTTCATTCCCCAACGTCTCTATCCTTCTTTTCACTATATAAATACCTCTCATTTTTTCCATAAATTCTAACATCAAATTTCAACTCATCCCTCAAATTTCTACCTCTTATTTATTTTCTCTTCTTCTCCGGCAAAATGGCAAAGTGGGTGGATACCCTTTTTCTTATAGTCATCACTGTTTCTACGGTGATCATGTCTTTCTTCTGTCTGCATAGTCCTGAGAAATGCGGACCTGCGATGTTTACACTTCCGATTATCTATATGCTGTTGTTTATAGCATGGATTTTTAATCGTCATTTTTAAAGTTTGTCGTATCTTTTGTTTTCAAATAATGTACCGTTTATTTGTCGTACTGTTCATTATATTATGTAATATTTGTACTGTCAGTATTAAATGTCGTATTATTTGTCGTACTGTAGTTTAATTATCCAGATAATATTTTGTGTGTTTTCTGCCAGTTACATATTTATTTCACTGTGCATTAAATATTTTTCAAGGTTATTATCGGTAATTTCGTTCGCGTACAGTATACTTATTATGTCTGTGTTTTTTCTAACCACTCATGTAAATAAGTTTTCACCATTAACACAACAAAAAACAAAAAAAAAAGAAAAATTAACTTTAACTGTTGAATTTTCACTTTAACTGTTACGTTAATGCCCGAACAGTCAGTTGACAGTCAAACCCGCTGACAGTACAATTCTCCGTGTTTTGTACCATCAATCAAATCAATCTTTTGCATTTCAAAATTCCAAGATTTTTGTTCTAGAAGTCTTCTGAACATCACATGATCAACAGAGACTCAACACTGCACAAAAATCAGGTACGCTCAACTGTCTCCTACACGAACAATCCTTAACTAGGGTTTTTGTTTTTTTCCAGGAGAACAGGTTTTTTGAGACCTCAAATGGATTTCATAGATCTCCATATATCTCAAAGTACCACCATACAAATTTTCAAACTTCAATTCGCTCAGACGCACAGTCAGCAGCTCAAACAATCAACAGACGACCAGTTTGACCGAAAAGTCAACAGACAGTCAAAAATGAAAATTTTTGTCAACATCCATATTTTGTCAAAAGATTCATCATTTGATAATTGGTTGATCATAATTCATCAAGGAAAGATCAAAAATCAAAAAACCCTAAGTTTCAAAATTAGGGTTTTCTCCTAAAAAGTCAACTGAACTTTGACCGGCCATAACTCTCTCCTGTTCATTCAAAAAATTCCAACCAAAGCTTGTTTTGAAGGAAATTCAATTATCTTTCAAATGCAATTGGTCCCATGGTCATTAGATTCACCATTTGGAAAATATGAGCCAAGACATTACAGGTCATTTTCAAAGTCAACAAAAAGTGGTTTTTTGTCAAAGGCCATAACATCAAGATAACTTCTCCAAATGAAAAAAAGTATCCAAAGTGGCTTGTAGAGGACATCTTGAGGTTTCTAAAAAGTACAAGAACTCCTTCATATGATAAAAATTGAGGGATTTATGCCTTGTTGAAGTTGGCTATATTTTGGGAAAATGCATGAAATCAACATTGATCAAAAATGTTTTTTTTCCAAAAGGGGCCAAGTTTACATGATCCAAACATGTTCCCAACAATGTTAAGGGCCTCCCACGACCAACCTAAGGCCCATAACATTTTATTTCTTTTTTTGGTTTAATTTTACTTCATTTAAAATTAAATTGAAAAAGAAATGGGGAAAGACAATGTTATGTAGCTTTGATCTTAAGCATGAGTCATCAAGAATCATTCAAAGCTCTGCCCCAAAGAGATGGTACAGCAGAAGGTTGAAGAAAATTAAGCCATGGTTGCTTGAATTCAAAGCTACATATTATTAAAAAAGTCAAAAATTCAACAAAGCCATCAAAGCTTCTTAGCTTAGTTTCTAAGTACTTCTATGGTCTATAAATGAAGTAGAATACTTCATTAATCAAGAGACACAAATCCAGAACCATACTCTTGCTTGTATCACTCTTGTAAACAACTTGAAATATTGAAAAAAAATTGAAATTCGAATTTTAATTTTAAGCTCAATTCAACCCAAACTAAACACTCAAACACGTTCCCTGACCTCCACTGAATATAACCCAATCATTTGCAGCAAGCATAGCACTCAAAATCATCCACCATAGCTCACGGTTTGCACAAATAAAAACTTACTCGAAATCAATCATATATGCATGTTTAGCAAGATGTGAATGCATATTTATGTTTAGATAGATGCTCTGAACATTTCTGGAAACTTAATTGGTGTTTGGACACCTGTACGAGGAACCACCATTTTAGGGTTCTTGATCTCAAAATTAGGGCTTCACGATTCATGCAAAATTACAGGTTCTAATTGATACCAGTGAACTCGTATGAACAAGACGAGTTGATTTGTGGCCTCGCGCCTAATTTATTTGGTGTTTTGCTTGTATTCGTTATTTTACAGGTGTAATAGGTTGAAGTCTTTTACAGCACCTGCAAGTGAGTGCTGTAAAAAGTGTTTTGTTGAAGAAGATGAAGACGTGGCTCTCTCCCATTGGCTGAGGGACGCGCGCATTTCAGTTTAAAATTTCTGGATCCTGTGCTTTGCAGTCTACGCTTTTGCCATGTGCCTCACTCTAATCACCCTCAGATCCACTTGCCAGCTCATCTAACGCTTATGACATGCTAGTCCTTACCATGGACTCTCCAGCCAACCACACTTGATCATTAATTATTTATTTTCCATTTTATTTTATATAACTTGCAAAATTAATTTAAAATAGTTTTAAAAATCAAAAAAATATAATAAAAATATTTTTAGGTTTATAAAATAATCTATTAATTTTTGACACAAAAATATTTTATTTTTCTTAACAATTGAAATATTTTGTTTAATTAATTAGTATATATTTATATATTTGCTTTTTAATTATTTCAACCAATAAAAAAAAATCAAAAAAAATTTGTTCTTTTTATTAAATTAGGCTTATATATTATAGACTAATTTTGTACATATTTAGAATATTTTTCTCTTTAAGTTTTAATTATTTGTATAATTGTTTATATAATTATATGTTAATTTAACTTATTAATTTTCAAAACAACTTCAAAAATCCAAAAAAATTAGTTTTTATTTTAAGATTAATTAACAAGCAATATGAATATATTTTAAACTTAATTTTTAGGTTTAATTTTTATTTCTACCTTTTCTCATTTTAATTAAATTAATTATGCATTAATTCTAATTAAAATCAACCATCCAAAAAAACCAAAAATATTTCTTTTATCTTATTGCAATTTAAATTCCTAGATAAAGTGTATAGGTTGTCAAATTCATGTAAATAGCGTAGTTTACATTTCCCGCACAATCGATGTAATAGCGTAGATTTACTTTCCGCATTTTACGTTCCCGCATTTTAATTCCAGCACATATAAAACTGCGTGTATGTCAAAGATAAAAACCGAAGCGTTAGATCACCAACTTCAAAGATAAAAATATCTGAATCAAAACACAATCACACTTGCACCTCTTAGGGTAATCCCTCTGTTACTCTTTTCAAAATCCAAATTCTACTGTTTCAAATGCAAAATCGAACCTTTGTTTACATCCGGTAAAAGGAGAATTTTCTAAAGGAAATAGGAAAGAACCTTATAAACTTAGGGGAGACCTCCTAATTTCTTGCTCAAATCAAAACAAACAAATGTCTCATATATCATTGTTTTTTCAAAACAAAACTTTCAAAAAAGACAATATTTTGTATATATCCAAACAAGGATCATTACGAAGTTAACGTTCTTTTTCAAAACATCCTTCGAAAGGTAAAACACTTTGTATACATCCGCACAAGGATCATTATAAAGTCAATTTACAAAATGAATTTTAAAACCACATACAAGCATTTAAAGGCAAGACAAATGATTCAAAATAAGTGAGCTAAGCAATTAAGAGCCCATGGATAACCATGGATACAAAGGGGTGCTAATACCTTCCCTTTGTATAACCTACCCCCTTACCCAAAATCTCTTAAAGGTCTTTTTCTGTTTCTTTTATAAACCTTTCCTTAATTGGATAAAATAAAAGTCGGTGGCGACTCTCTGATTTTCAAAATTCTAAAGCAAAAGAAGAGTCAGTTCGTATCTCTCACACGGGAGGTAGTAAAAAAACCGAGCGCACGACAACCACCCTGGTGAAATTCACAATGAAGATCAGGTCGGAATCCTTTTGAGGGAGGATTTCGAGGAGGAGGCATAGCTCTTGTTGAAATCAACCCTTTATGGACCAATGCAGGATACAATTTAGTATAGGTCATAGGAATAGGATCAAAGTGAGTCATATCGCGGTTCTGATTCGGATCAGCAACCTGAGGTTGAGGAACTTGAACTTGCACAGGAGCGACAGCGGCTTCATAAGGTTGATCACCATTTTGAGGTCTACGACGAGATCCCCTTCTGTCATCTGACACAGCATTAGTCTCATTCTCTTTCTTTTTGTGGAAATTTCCATAAGGTTTCTTCGATCCACCAGAAGATTCAGCAACATGAGTAACTTTCCCATTCTTGATTCCCTCTTCAAGTCTCTGACCAATGGTTACCAAGTATGTGAAGTTGGAAGATACACTGCCAATCATCTTCTCCCAAAAGAAAGGTGAGAGAGTGTCCATAAACATGTCAGTCAGTTCCTTTTCAGCTAAAGGTGGTTCCACTTGAGAAGCTAGCTCTCTCCAGCGTTGAGCGTACTCCTTGAAAGATTCTTTCTCTTTTTGAGACATGTTTTGCAGTTGTCGGCGATCAGGTGCCATGTCCAGATCATACTTATACTGTTTCATGAAAGCATCAGTTAGATCTTAGAAGCAATGAATGTGACTCTTCTCAAGTCCCATATACCATTTCAGCGAAGCTCCACTCAAACTATCTTGAAAGCAATGGATAAGCAATTTATCATTCTGGGTATAAGCAGCCATCTTGCGGTAGTACATGGTCAAGTGGCTTCTTGGGCAAGTGTTCCCTTTATATTTCTCAAACTCAGGAGTCTTGAATTTTGCAGGCATGACAAAGTCGGAAACCAAACACATATTCTCAGCAGCAACCCCAAAGTAATCATTTCCTTCCATAGCTCTCAGACGCTTTTCCAAAATCTGATATTGCTCTTTGACATCTTCTATATCTCCAGCATCTCCTTGACTTCCATTCTGGGAACAGGCCGCTTGATATTCAAACAGAGGATTCACATAAGTAGGCTGAGCAACAGTATGCATAATAGGCTGAGATTTAGTGAAGACAGGCGCATGAAACACTGGATTTGAAGCTTGACCAATCACAAGTTGTGAAGTCTGACCAATACCAGGAGTCTTCTCAGAGGGAGGAGTGTAACCAGGTGGCAAACCAAACTCAGTCCATGTAGAAGGTGGTTGTTAAGTAGGCTGAGGGTCAACATCAACACTTGAGACTTCAACAATGACGGTCTTCTGAGGCGGTTCTCCTCTAGCAATCAAAACTTGCAGCATTTCAGTTAGCTTGGTCATGCCTGACTTCAACTCATCAATTTCCATCCTGACCTCTGCATTGTGTTTCTCTTGGTATTCCATTCTCAATCTGACGTTGGCTCTAGTTCCGTACTTGTGTGGAGGAATCAGCTTGACGGTAGACAGACAAACTCTGAAGATGGAGACAAACAAGGATAAGTTTTCTGGACAACCTGGATGTATGTATGCAAATGATGCAATTGCTGTTTTTTTTGTTTTTTATTTATTTGATTTTCAAGGAATTCAAGTTATTAACTTGTAAACATCAAAACAAAAAGGAAGTAAATCCTATATTGGATCAAAGCTTTGATCAAGTTATCATTAAGATCAATCATCCATTTTTGTGGATTAGAGTTTTCACCCCATCAACACCCAAGATCCATTGAGTTTGATGAATCTTATGATGTTTACAAAGAAAGACCTATGAGTTCCTTGGAAATCAAATGAATGCATGGATGTATGGTTTATGCATCAATCACAATCAAGATCACACATGGTCGCACAAACAAGGTTCAAAGGTTCGACGTCACGAGCATGGAGTCAAAGTTAAGAACCACCCACAAAGGTATGTACTAGGGAATTTTGTACCTGCCGAACGGGTTCTATAAAGGTTCCCAGAGTTTTCAATCTTCTATCGGATACTACCGGCACGCACAATTGCTCATGGGCGCCAATAATATGCCTAAAAAGACCTCGTCTGAGCGTAGCATCGCATGACAACAAGCTCAAATTGGTACTCAAACTTGTTTCTGCGCTACATCCTAAAAAGGCTTAGATGGGTTAAAAGGGTTCTAGGCCATTCAGCTTCTACGGACACTCACTATTGAAAGTAATAGCGTTCTTACGATAGTTCGTAACAACATCTACTACCTTCCATGAGGCCTCCGCTGATTGGGGTTCCACCATATGACGCTCATGCTAAGGATTGCTCCTGACATGCGACTATTGGTCTTACCACCTCCTATCTCAAGTTACTCGCAAAAGTCCGGGTTAGAACTTTATCTCATCACAGAGGAACCATCGAGCACCAAAAAGAAAAAAAAATAAACAAACAAAGCACACAATAATATATACAGATAAAACACACAGATAAACAAAAATAGGCTTTACACACTTAAGACTGGGTCCCCAGTGGAGTCGCCATTTTTTCTGTAGCGGGGAAAATCTGAGATCGAAGCCATTATATTGACTCGACTCAATATTTCAGTGAAAGTCGCCAACGCGCTTTATTGTTTCCAAAGGAAAAAGGAAAAGAACGAAGAAAACCCAAAGTTTGTTTTTAAAACAAAAAGAAGAGATCTTAGGTACGGGTGTTGATTATACAAGGGGAAGGTTTTAAGCACCCCTCATATCTGTGGTACTCCACAGGAACCTTTTTGAAAATCTGCGTCATTTGTGCTAAAAAAGAGTTTGTTTTATTTTTAAAATAAGCTCGGCAAGACGTTAAGCCTTGTGCCTACATACCTCCTCGGTGCAATGGAGAAGTCAGAGGTAATGTAGTTCCGCTTAAAGGGAAAACATTTTAAAAACCGAATAAACACTTTATCGTCGTCAGAGAAAAATACTCAGCCATTGATCTTGAGCATGAGAACAAACGAGTTCTTTGCATCGCAAATGAAAGAAGGTCTCCAACTCGGATAAAATCAACGAGTATGCCACTAGCTCTCTCACGCGGAAAAGATCTCATTATATCAATCAATTTCAAAATCGTGGGGTATCACCACTCGTTTCAACAATTAGTCATGTCTAAACTTTTTGAAGAAAAGGCCATTGAAGGCAAAAGATAATTTTTTAAGAAAGGTTTTGAAAAGGTTGCAAACATAAGAAGCTTTTGTAAAAAGATAGAAGATTTTGAAAATTAAAGAAGGGGAGGAGATGAAGAGGCTATCCTATTGCGTAAAATAAAAGCTAAGGAAAAGAACGGTCTAACCGAAATAAGAAGCCAACACTTGACATTACGAGTCAAGGTAGATTTCCCATCCTTTGGAATATCGACACTAAACCAAAACATTATCACTTGGGGATCCAGATGAACTTATTATCTTTAGCACCACTTTGCATTAAGCACATTAAAATTCTGACGAAAATCGGGCAGAGTAACGGCTGTTTTCGGGTAAAATCCTTATATCAATGCCTTGGAATTAACCATCAAGCACTTTCAAGTAAATACCTGCATGCACAAACAGACAACAATCCAATGCCAGACAGACAGAATAACAACAGAGTAACAAATATCATAAGGGTCCAGAGGTACTAAGTCCATAAGTCCGAATCTCCAAAATGCTCGGGATAGTAACCAATAGTCCGAAAAAGAGCCTTAAGTGTTTTTTAGTTTTTTGTTATTTATTAGTGTTTTAGCATAAAAGTAAAGTATGGTCCAAGTGGACAAAAGAAAAATAGCGGAAACATAAACATAGTGTCCAAATGGACAAAGGGAAAATAGCGGAATATATACGTCCAAATGGACAAAGAGAAAATAGCGGAATGTAAATATGATGAAATGATAAAATAAAGCGATAAAGCGAGAAATATAAAGAGCAATATAATAAAGTGCGGAAATTAAAGTTAGTTGTTAGATGTTAAAGATAACCATCTTGAAACTTGTCAAGTATGTTATCAAAGTTAGTAATAAAGATCGATGGTGAGTGAAGGATGTTCTCGGATTTAAATTCAATGGACATTTATCAGAAGCTTGATAAAATCATAGCGACTACACGATAAACCTCCATAAGTCTTAAATCAACCGCATACAATTCTCTTCCATGTTTGATCTTTTTTGATTCGGGACACGAAATATTGCGCTATGTTAAGCAGATCGCCAAGTGATTTATGTAGAAATCACCCTACAACGAGGTCGGTCAAAACTTTATGTGCTAAGCATGCGAGAGAAGCGATATGTAGACCACTCTCCGAAAGCAATACCGCACAAAAAGAAAATAGGAAGTGATCTAGTCTTTATCAAGAATCCATAAGAATTCTCAAGGTGTTAAGACTTTCATCGATCAAAAGGAAAAAAGAGAAGAAGAAGAATGAAAATGCATAAAGATAATCAACTCACACTATCATTAATATCATTCATCTAATATTATGGATTTGGTCATTTCAAACCTATCAAAATCCTAGATCCAATGATATTAATGAAGTAGAGGAAGAAAGAAGGCAAAACAAGCATAAAAAAGGCAAAAAAAAAGCATTCTGCCTCACTGGAAATCGATTTACCTCTGTAGGAAATCGATTTCCTGAGTGCAGAGTTCAAATTTGGCATAAAAACAAGGTGGAAATCGATTACCTACAGAGGGAAATCGATTTCCTGCACGCAGCTTTCAAAAAATCAGCATTAGGAAGCATAAAACTTGACTTAAGCAAACATACAAACACCTTAAGATCACATATCCATTGGAGCACGAATTTTCCATCAATTCACCATCAAATAGGACCAATATAGCATCAAAGATGCATTGAACACAAGCAACAAAGATCTACATCTTAGAGTTTAGGAATTTACCAATTCTTGAATCAAATGTTGAAGTAGCTTCAAGAACAAGCACAAAGTGTGCAGATCCTTCAAAATTGGAGATGAACAAACAAAGAAAAGAGTGAAATGTAGGAGGTTTAGTTCAAAACTAGTGAGATTCAATGTAAATCTCACTAATTCTATGAAAATGAACTTTGGGTGAGGGTTTTGGAAAGGGTGAGAAATGAATTTGCAAGCAGTTTTTTGGCTCTCCAAGCTTGAGAAATGAGAGAGTAGAGACCTCTATTTATAGGATGGGAGCAAGAGTAGTGGCAATTTGGTCTTTTTGCATTTGGTAATTAGCTTGTGTTTAATTGGTGTTTAAATGGTATTTAAATGCTAAAATGGTATTTAAATGGGTTTAATGAAGGGAATTAATTTTGGTGAGGTGGAAAATTGGTAAAATGATCAAAGAAAATGTGTTTGGTGCCAAAAATGATGTCATGCTTCCCTCTTTTTTTCAAATTTCGTCCAGGGAAATCGATTTCCCATATGGGTAAATCGATTTCCATAGTGAAATTTTCAAAAATTCCTTTTCTTGCATTGTTTTGATTTTTGCCCGATCTTTTACCTGTAAAATATAAACAAAAGAGACAAAATACATATTTTTGGATTTTGGTTAGTATGAAACAAATAAAAAGCTAGAAATGCTTGATGGTTCCCCTCAGAGACAAAATGATACCTCAAGATTGTGATCTTGATTGATGATTGAAAAGGCAAATGATGTATGATCTTAGGGTCAAAATTGAGGTATGACAATACAGATTAATCAGTTTAAAGTCACACGTCGTCAGACTTTCAAATATCACAAAACAGCTAAATCTGCAGGTCACGCTGGCCATACGTGTACCATACGCGTACCAACAGGGCTTGAATTTCACAAAAACACACACCATACGCGTATCATACGCGTATGAACAGAATCACATTTCCACGTAAAACAACATCATATGCGTATCATACACGTACCATACACGTATCACTTCCCATACACGTATCATACACGTATCATACGCGTATCACTTCCCCATACACGTATCATACGCGTATCACTTCCCCATACACATATCATACACATATCATACACGTATCATACGCGTATCACTTCCCCATACACGTATCATACGCAAATGGGCAGCAGTTTACCAAATTTGCGACTTACCCATTCGTCTTCCTCGCGAATTCATCTATACAGCCTGCGATTTGGGTCTCAAAACAAGAAATTCACATTCTAAACAGTATAGAAACCACCCAACAACAACAGTTTATGATTCTACAATCGATTTTACTCATCACAATCTAAATCTATTCGGTTATTAGGGATTAACAGTCAAAATTCCAATCCAATATATGAACACAAACAGCAGAATATAGAATCTATTGAATCCAACAATACTCCTAATCCACACTATTATTCATAATACGATAATAGAGATTAAATTGAGAGTCCCCCCTTATCTTAGACAAATTTCTTGATCTATGGTCTCTCTCCCTCTTCAGTTCTCCTTCATGTTCTTCGTGTTCCAAACCTCTGTTCTTGCACGTTCTTTCTTTCTTCCCAATTCCAATTGTTTTATGAAAATAATAATAAAATTAGTAAAAGGATTACTATATCACACCCTCTTCTTTTACTATTTCCTCACATGGCCCAGATGCCATAAACCATTATTTCCATTATTTTCCACAAAATTCTTAATAATTCTAATTATTAATTCAATATTACAATTAAATTAATATTAAAATTATACAGGTGTTACACAATTTCTTCCCCTTCTCCAAAAACTTGGACTATTATATGTCAAATCTAGAATTTCTTTCCCTTCTCTAAAAACATGGACTAATGTTTGTAATTTAGGGAATTTATTTCTCTTCTAAAAAACATGGACTATCATATACAATTTTAGAAATTTCCTTCCTTACTTCAAAAACGTGGACTATCATATGCAATTTTCGGAATTTCTTTCCCTTCTTTAAAAACGTGGACGATCATATGCAATTTCTTGAATTTATTTCACTTCTCCATAAACGAAGACTATCATATAGAAATTTAGGAATTTCTTTCCTTCCTTCAAAAACGTGGTCTATCATATGCAATTTCTACAAATTTCTTTCCCTTCTCCATAAACATGGACTATTAAATGTAAATTCTGGAATTTCTTTCCCATCTTTAAAAAGTGGACTATCATAGCAATTTCTGGAATATATTTCTCTTCTCAAAAGACGTGGACTATGATATACAATTTAAGGCACTTTTTTCCTTTCTTCAAATACATGGACTATCATATGCATTTTCTGGAATTTCTTTCCTTTCTCCAAAAACATGGTCTAGCATATACAATTTCTACAAATTTCTTTCCCTATTCCAAAAACATGGACTATCATATGCAATTTTGGGTAATTTATTTCCCTTTTCCAAAATATATGGTCTATCATATGCAATTTCCGAAATTTCTTTCCCTTCCTCAAAAACTTGGACTATCATATGCAATTTCTGGAATTTCTTTCCCTTCTCTAAAAACGTGGACTATCATATGCAATTTCTGAAATTTCTTCACATTCTTCAAAAACATGGTCTATCATATGCAATTTATGCAAAATTATTTCCCTCTTCCAAAAATGTGGACTACCATATACAATTTCGGGAATTTTTTTCCTTTCTTCAAAAACATGGAATATCATATGCAATTTAAGGAATTTCTTTCCCTTCTCCAAAAACGTGGTATACCATATGGAATTTCTGCAAATTTCTTTCCCTTCTCCAAAAAACAAGCACTATCATATGCTATTTCCGGAATTTCTTTCCCTTCTCCAAAAAATTTGGTCTATCATATGCATTTTCCGAAATTGATTTCCCTTTTTCCAAAAACTTGGACTATCATATGCACTTTCTGGTATTTCATTCCGTTTTCCAACAAATATGGTCTATCCTATGCAATTTATGGAATTTCTTTCCATTCTCCAAAAATGTGGTATAGCATATGCAATTTCTTCAAATTTCATTTCCTTTTCCAAAAACGAGGACTATCATAAGCAATTTCTGGAATTTCTTTCCCTTTTCAAAAAATAAGGTCATTCATATTCAATTTTAGAAATTTCGTTCCCTTCAAATAAATGGACTATCATATGCAACTTCTGGAATTTCTTTCCTTTCTCTTAAAACATGGACTATCATATGCAAATTTTGGAGTTTATTTCCCTTCCCCAAAAACATAGACTATCATATACAATTTTAGGAATTTATTTCCTTTCTTCAAAAATATGGTCTATCATATGCATTTTCTGCAAATTTCTTTCACTTCTCCAAAAACGTGGACTATTATATGTAAAATTTGGAATTTCTTTCCTTTCTCTAAAAACATGGACTATCATATGCAATTTCTGGAATTTATTTCCCTTCTCCAAAAATGTGGACTATCATATACAACTTTAGGAATTTTTTCCTTTCTTCAAAAATGTGGACTATCATATGCAATTTCTCGAATTTCTTTCCCTTCTTCAAAAACGTAGTCTAGCATATGCAATTTCTGCAAATTTCTTTCCTTTCTCGAAAAACGTGGTCTAGCATATGCAATTTATGCAAATTTCTTCCTTTTTTCCAAATACGTGGACTATCATATGCAATTTTTGGAATTTCTTTCCCTTTTCTAATAAATGTGGCCGATCATATGTAATTTCTAAAAAAAATTTCCCTTCTCCAAAAACATGGACTATCATATGGAATTTCTAGAATATCTTTTCCTTCTCTAAAAACGTGGACTATCATATGCACATTCTGTAATTTATTTCCATTATCCTAAAACATGGACTATAATATACAATTCCAAGAATTTCTTTCCTTTCTTCAAAAACGTGGTTTATCATAAGCAATTTCTGCAAATTTCTTTCCCTTCTCCGAAAACATAGACTATTGTATGTAAATTCTAAAATTTCTCTCCCTTCTCTAAAAACTGGACTATCCTATGCAGTTTTTGTAATTTATCTCCCTTCTCCAAAAACGTGGACTATCTTATACAATTTCAGGAATTTTTCTCCTTTCTTCAAAAACTTGGACTATCATATGCAAATTCTGGAATTTCTTTCCCTTCTCCAAAAACGTGGCCTAGCATATGCAATTTTTGCCAATTTCATTCCCTTTTCCAAAAACATGGACTGTCATATGCAATTTATGGAATTTCATTCCCTTTTCAAAAAAATTTTGTCTATCATATGCCATTTCTGAAATTTCTTTCCCTTCTCCCAAAAACGTTGACTATCATATTCAATTTTTGGAATTTCATTCCTTTCTCTAAAAACATGGACTATCATATGCAATTTTTGGAATTTATTTCCCTTCTCAAAAAATGTGGAATATTATATACACTTTCAGGAATTTCTTTCCTTTGTTCAAAAATGTGGTCTATCATATGCAATTTCTGCAAATTTCTCTGTCTTCTCCAAAAACGTGGACTTTTGTATGTAAATTATGAAATTTTTCTCCCTTCTCTAAAGACTTGGACTATCATATGCAATTTTTGGAATTTATTTCGCTACTCCAAAAATGTGAACTATCATATACAATTTCAGTAATTTTTTTCCATTCTTAAAAAACATGAAATATCATATGTAATTTAAGGAATTTCTTTCCCTTTTCCAAAACTGTAGTCCAACATATGCATTTCTGCAAATTTCTTTCTCTTCTTTAAAAACACGGACAATCATATGCAATTTTTAGAATTTCTTTCCCTTTTCCAAAAAATATGGTCTATCATATGCAATTTCTGAAATTTCTTTCCCTTTTCCAGAAATGTGGACTATCATATGCACTTTTTGGAATTTCATTCCCTTTTCCAAAAAATATGGTCTATCCTATGCAATTTCTGGAATTTCTTTCCCTTCTCCAAAAACGTGGTATAGCATATGCAATTTGTAACACACGTAAATTTTAATTTTAATTTTATTGGAATTTAAATTAATAATTAGAATTATTATTGGTTTTGTGGAAATTAATTGGAAAAGATTAGGTTACGGCATTGGGCCATGTGTGACGTTAGTAAGTAATGAGGGGTGTTATGTTAGTAAAGCCCTATTTCTAATTAAAAGTTATATTGAATAAAAAATAAGGAAATTGGAAAGAGGAGATAGAACATGAAAGACGAGCTGAGAAGGAACGAACTCAAGAACGTGAAAGAGGAACAGAAGAGGAAGAGACCAATCAAGGTAAGGGGGGATTCTTCTAGTTATTATCTCTTATCGTATTGTAGATAATAAAGTTGATTAGAAGTATTGTTAGGTCAATTAATCATATGATTAGATTGGGGTTTGGGATAATTTTGAATAGATTATATAATTCAATGATTCCAATGTTAATTTTTGTGTATAATTGTGTGTGAATATATGTTTTTGGATGAATATGTTGTTGTTGATGTGTTGTTGTGTTCTTCCATGAAACTGGATCTATTAGTATAAATACCTAACTAAATGAGTAGAAGTTAGGTTGTTACTGTGTAAAAATTGATATAGGATGATAGGTTGTTGAAGTTAGATGAATCCTATAGGATTAAGTGTGCAGAAATTCTGTTTTAGACCAAAAATCGTAGGCTGTAATGGTGAAAATCGAGAGGAGGACGAACTGGTGCGATTGCAGGTTTTGGAGAAGCTTCTGGTAATTTGTATATTATACCTGTATGATACGCGTATGAGGGACGTTCCCAAGGGCCATACGCGTTGGTACGCACTCTGTCCCGTCCAAAATTGTACTCCTCTGCCTGTACGCGTATGATACGCTTATGAAGAGGTGGGATACGCGTATGATGTGTTTTGTGTGGAAATCAGCCTGTGCGGATACGCGTATGGCCAGTGTGTGTGTGCATAATTTCTCTGTTTTGTGATTTTTGAAAGTTTTATGATGTGTAACTTTGAACCGTTGGCCCGTTTTGAGTATCGTTTTGAGTATGATGAACCTTGTGAAATAACCTTTATGTTGGTTGATGATTTGATTTTATTTGAATGATGCTAATATATATAAACATGCTTGATGAGGATGAATGATGATGATGATGATGGTTTGAGTATGAGATGATGTTGCTCATTGATTCGACGATGGTATAAGTATGTTAGATATATGTTTGCATTCATTCATAATCATTGTTGAGGGCTATATTCAAATGACGGTTGTGGATCAGTGAACGACATAATTCTCATTGTATGGAATTTGTCCTGGTAGGGGTGTATCTTGATGATGTTGGATCGGTCGGTGGGTTATTCCCATTGATGATGTTGGTACCACATGCATAGTGTCAGTTCATACATATGCGTGATTTTCATAACATGAATAAATGTGTTTTGATGTTATGGTTTGATGATTGGTGATTGTGTGTTGATGAATTGTTTGAATATAACACAATTGAGTGAATGATATAACTATGATATGTTGTGGTTTATGATGAAATAATATTTGTTAATTGTGAATGAATCTCACCCTTACATGTTGTCATTTTCAGATTGAGGATAGAGGCTTCGACTTGGTGAGGATTAACTCTTAAGTTAGCGTGTTTAGTATAGCGTCAGGTGTCATGCTCTGATATTGTAACACTGGGGAACGCGAGTCTGAGTTTATAATTTTAAAAATCTATTTGTTTTAATTTGAGTTTTGAGGGATATAGTTTCAATGATGTTAAACTTATCATTATGATTTAATTTCCGATGTGCTATCATGAAATGTTATAATTTATGATGCATTTTCCTCACTGAATGCATGACAATGATGTATGATGTTTGTTTTAAATTGAATTGTGGCACCCTTGTTTTCATGTTACTCTGAATTATTTATTTAATTGCCGCGGGGTTTAGAAGGGTGATACACAATTTTTGCAAATTTCATTCCCTTTTCCAAAAACAAGGACTATCATATGCAATTTCTGGAATTTCTTTCCCTTTTCCAAAAAATATGGTCTATCATATGCCATTTTAGAAAATTCTTTCCCATCTCCAAAAAAGTGGACTATCATATGAAATGTCTAGGATTTCTTTCCCTTCTCTTAAAACGTGGACTATCATATGCAATTTCTGGCATTTATTTCCCTTCTCAAAAAATGTTGACTATCATATACAATTTTATGAATTTATTTCCCTTCTTAAAAAATGTGGTCTATCATATGCAATTTCTGCAAATTTCTTTCCCTTCTCCAAAAACGTGGACTATTATATGTAAATTTTGGAATTTCTTTCCTTTCTCTAAAAACGTGGACTATCATATGCAATTTCTGGAATTTATTTCCCTTCTTCAAAAATATGGTCTAGCATATGCAATTTCTGCAATTTTTTTCCCCTTTCCAAAAACGTGGGCTATTATATGCAATTTGTGGAATTTCTTTCCCTTTTCCAAAAAATACGGTCTATCATATGCAATTTATGAAATTTCTTTCCCTTCTCCAAAAACGTGGACTATCATATGCAATTTCTGGAACTTCTTTCCCTTGTCTAATAACATGGACTATACTATACAATTTCAGGAATTTCTTTCCAGTCTTCAAAAACATGGTCTATCATATGCAACTTCTGTCAATTTCTATCCCTTCTCCAAATACGTGGACTATTGTATGTAAATTCAGAAATTTCTAACCCTTCTCTAAAAACATGGACTACCATATGTAATTTCTCGAATTTATTTCCCTTCTCCAAAAACATGGACTATCATATACAATTTCAGGAATTTTCTCCTTTCTTCAAAAACATGGACTATCATATGCAATTTCTGGACTTTCTTTTCCTTCTCCAAAAACGTGGCCTAGCATATGCAATTTCTACAAATATCTTTCCCTTCTTTAAAAACGTGGACTGTCATATGCAATTTTTGGAATTTCATTCCCTTTTCCAAAATATATGGTCTATCATATGCAATTTTTTAAATTTCATTCCCTTTTCCAAAAACCGTTGACTATCAGATGCAAATTTTGGAACACCTTTTCCTTCTCTAAAAACATGGACTATCATATGCAATTTTTCGAATTTTTTTACCTTCTCAAAAAACGTGGGATGTCATATACAATTTCAGGAATTTCTTTCCTTCCTTCAAAAATGTGGTCTATCATATGCAATTTCTGCAAATTTCTTTCCCTTCTCCAAAAACATGGACTATTGTATGTAAATTATGAAATTTTCTCCCTTCTCTAAAAACATGGACTATCATAGGCAATTTTTGGAATTTATTTCCCTATTCCAAAAACATGAACTATCATATACAATTTCAGGAATTTTTTTCCTTTCTTCAAAAACATGGACTATCATATGCAATTTTTGGAATTTCTTTCCCTTCTCCAAAAATGTTGTCTAGCATATGCAATTTCTGCAAATTTCTTTCCCTTCTCCAAAAACGTGGACTATCATATTTAATTTATGGAATTTCTTTCCCTTTTCCAAAAAATATGGTCTATCATATGCAATTTCAAAAATTTCTTTCCCTTTTCCAAAAATGTGGACTATCATATGCACTTTCTGGAATTTCATTCCCTTTTCCAAAAAAATATGGTCTATCGTATGAAATTTCTAGAATTTCTTTCCCTTCTCCAAAAACATGGTATAGCATATGCAATTTGTAACACACGTATATTTTAAATTTAATTTTAATTTTATCGGAATTTAAATTAATAATTAGAATTATTATTGGTATTGTGGAAATTAATCGGAATATATTGGGCTACTGCATTGGGCCATGTGTGACGTTAGTAAGGAATGGGGGCTGTTATGTTAGTAAAACCCTATTTCTAATTTAAAGTTATATTTAATAAAAATAAGGAAATTGGAAAGAGGGGATAGAACGTGAAAGAAGAGCTAAGAAGGAACGAACTCAAGAACGTGAAAGAGGAACAGAAGAGGAAGAGACCAATCAAGAACTTTTGGCTAAGGTAAGGGGGGATTCTTCTGGTTATTATCTCTTATCGTATTGTAGATAATAAAGTTGATTAGAAGTATTGTTAGGTCAATTAATCATATGATTAGATTAGGGTTTGGGATAATTTTGAATAGATTATATAATTCAATGATTCCAATGTTAATTTTTGTGTATAATTGTGTGTGAATATATGTTTTTGGATGAATATGTTGTTGTTGATGTGTTGTTGTGTTCCTCCATGAAACTGGATCTATGAGTATAAATCCCTAACTAAATGAGTAGAAGTTAGGTTGTTAATGTGTAAAAATTTATATAGGATGATAGGTTGTTGAAGTTAGATGAATCCTATAGGTTTAAGTGTGCAGAAATTCTTATTTAGACCCAAAATCGCAGGCTGTAATGGTGAAAACCGAGAGGAAGATAAACTGGTGCGATTGCAGGTTTTGGAGAAGCGTTTGGTAATTTGTGTATGATATGCGTATGCGGAACGTTCCCAAGGTCCATACGCGTATGGTAAGCGCCCTGTCCCATCCCAGATTGTACTCCTCTGCCTGTACGCCTATAATACACGTATGAAGAGGTGGGATACGCGTATGATGTGTTTTGTGTGGAAATGAGCCTCTACGGATACGCGTACGGTACGCGTATGACTAGTGTGTTTGCATAATTTCTCCGTTTGGTGATTTTTGAAAGTTTGATGATGTGTAACTTTGAACCGTTGCCCTGTTTTGAGTGTCGTTTTGAGTATGATGAACCTTGTGAAATAACCTTAGGGTTGGTTGATGATTTGATTTTATTTGAATGTTGCTAATATATATAAACATGCTTGATGATGATGAATGATGATGATGATGATGGTTTGAGTATGAGATGATGTTGCTCATTAATTCAACGATGGTATAAGTATGTTAGATATATGTTTGCATTCATTCATAATCATTGTTGAGGGTTGTATTCAGATGATTGTTGTGGATCAGTGAAGGGCATAATTCTCATTGTATGGAATTTGTGCTGGTAGGGCTGTATCTTGATGATGTTGGATCGGTCGGTGGGTTATTCCCATTGATGATGTTGGTACCACATGCATAGTGTCAGTTCATTCATATGCATGATTTTTATAACATGAATAAATGTGTTTTGATGTTATGGTTTGATGATTGGTGATTGTGTGTGGATGAATTATTTGAATATAATACAATTGAGTGAATGATATAACTATGATATGTTGTGGTTTATGATGAAATAATATTTGTTAATTGTGAATGAATCTCACCCTTACATGTTGTCATTTTCAGATTGAGGATAGAGGCTTCGACTTGGTGAGGATTAACTCTTAAGTTAGCGTGTTTAGTATAGCGTCAGGTGTCATGCTCTGATATTGTAACACTGGGGAACGCGAGTCTGAGTTTATAATTTTAAAAATCTATTTGTTTTAATTTGAGTTTTGAGGGATATAGTTTCAATGATTTTAAACTTATCATTATGATTTAATTTCCGATGTGCTATCATGAAATGTTATAATTTATGATGCATTTTCCTCACTGAATGCATGACAATGATGTATGATGTTTGTTTTAAATTGAATTGTGGCACCCTTGTTTTCATGTTACTCTGAATTATTTATTTAATTGCAGCGGGGTTTAGAAGGGTGATACACAATTTCTGCAAATTTCATTCCCTTTTCCAAAAACAAGGACTATCATATGCAATTTCTGGAATTTCTTTCCCTTTTCCAAAAAATATGGTCTATCATATGCCATTTTAGAAATTTCTTTCCCATCTCCAAAAAAGTGGACTATCATATGAAATGTCTGGGATTTCTTTCCCTTCTCTTAAAGTGTGGACTATCATATGCAATTTCTGGCATTTATTTCCCTTCTCAAAAAATGTTGACTATCATATACAATTTTAGGAATTTATTTCCCTTCTTAAAAAATGTGGTCTATCATATGCAATTTCTGCAAATTTCTTTCCCTTCTCCAAAAAAGTGGACTATTATATGTAAATTTTGGAATTGCTTTCCTTTCTCTAAAAACGTGGACTATCATATGCAATTTCTGGAATTTATTTCCCTTCTCCAAAAATATGGTCTAGCATATGCAATTTCTGCAATTTTGTTCCCCTATCCAAAAACGTGGACTATCATATGCAATTTCTGGAATTTCTTTCCCTTGTCTAAAACCGTGGACTATAATATACAATTTCAGGAATTTCTTTCCATTCTTCAAAAACATGGTCTATCATATGCAATTTCTGTCAATTTCTTTCCCTTCTCCAAAAACGTGGACTATTGTATGTAAATTCAGGAATTTCTAACCCTTCTCTAAAAACGTGGACTATCATATACAATTTCCTTCTCTAAAAACATGGACTATCATATGCAATTTTTGGAATTTTTTTACCTTCTCAAAAAACATGGAATATCATATACAATTTCAGGAATTTCTTTCCATTCTTCAAAAACATGGTCTATCATATGCAATTTCTGTCAATTTCTTTCCCTTCTCCAAAAACGTGGACTATTGTATGTAAATTTTGAAATTTCTAACTCTTCTCAAAAAACGTGGACTATCATATGCATTTTCTGGAATTTATTTCCCTTCTCCAAAAACGTGGACTATCATATAAAATTTCACGAATTTTTCTCCTTTCTTCAAAAACATGGACTATCACATGCAATTTGTGGAATTTCTTTCCCTTATCTAAAAAGGTGGCCTAGCATATGCAATTTCTACAAATTTCTTTCCCTTCTCCAAAAACGTGGACTGTCATATGCAATTACTAGAATTTCATTCCCTTTTCCAAAAAATCTGGTCTATCATATGCAATTTCAAAAATTTCTTTCCTTTTTCCAAAAACGTGGACTATCATATGCACTTTCTGGAATTTCATTCCCTTTTCCAAAAAAATATGGTCTATCGTATGAAATTTCTAGAATTTCTTTCCCTTCTCCAAAAACATGGTATAGCATATGCAATTTGTAACACACGTATATTTTAATTTTAATTTTATCGGAATTTAAATTAATAATTAGAATTATTATTGGTTTTGTGGAAATTAATCAGAATATATTGGGTTACTGCATTGGGCCATGTGTGACGTTAGTAAGGAATGGGGGCTGTTATGTTAGTAAAATCCTATTTCTAATTAAAAGTTATATTTAATAAAAAATAAGGAAATTGGAAAGAGGAGATAGAACGTGAAAGAAGAGCTGAGAAGGAACAAACTCAAGAACGTGAAAGAGGAACAGAAGAGGAAGAGACCAATCAAGAACTTTTGGCTAAGGTAAGGGGGGATTCTTCTGGTTACTATCTCTTATCGTATTGTAGATAATAAAGTTGATTATAAGTATTGTTAGGTCAATTAATCATATGATTAGATTAGGGTTTGGGATAATTTTGAATAGATTATATAATTCAATGATTCCAATGTTAATTTTTGTGTATAATTGTGTGTGAATATATGTTTTTGGATGAATATGTTGTTGTTGATGTGTTGTTGTGTTCCTCCATGAAACTGGATCTATGAGTATAAATCCCTAACTAAATGAGTAGAAGTTAGGTTGTTAATGTGTAAAAATTTATATAGGATGATAGGTTGTTGAAGTTAGATGAATCCTATAGGTTTAAGTGTGCAGAAATTCTGATTTAGACCCAAAATCGCAAGCTGCAATGGTGAAAACCGAGAGGAAGATGAACTGGTGCGATTCCAGGTTTTGGAGAAGCGTTTGGTAATTTGTGTATGATACGCGTATGCGGAACGTTCCCAAGGTCCATACGCGTATGGTAAGCGCCCTGTCCCATCCCAGATTGTACTCCTCTGCCTGTACGCCTATAATACACGTATGAAGAGGTGGGATACGCGTATGATGTGTTTTGTGTGGAAATCGCCTATAATACGCATATGCCTATAATACGCATATGCAATTTTTGGAATTTTTTACCTTCTCAAAAACATGGAATATCATATACAATTTCAGGAATTTCTTTCCATTCTTCAAAAACATGGTCTATCATATTCAATTTATGTCAATTTCTTTCCCTTCTCCAAAAACGTGGACTATTGTATGTAAATTCAGAAATTTCTAACCATTCTCAAAAAACATGGACTATCATATGCAATTTCAGGAATTTTTCTCATTTCTTTAAAAACATGGACTATCATATGCAATTTGTGGAATTTCTTTCCCTTCTCTAAAAACATGGCCTCGCATATGAAATTTCTACAAATTTCTTTCCCTTTAGCAAAAACGTGGACTGTCATATGCAATTGATGGAATTTCATTCCCTTTTCCAAAAAATATGGTCTATCATATGCAATTATTTAAATTTCATTCCCTTTTCTAAAAAACGTTGACTATCATATGCAAATTTTGGAACATCTTTTCCTTCTCTAAAAACATGGACTATCATATGCAATTCTGGAATTTTTTTCCCTTCTCAAAGAACGTGGAATATCATATACAATTTTAGGAATTTCTTTCCCTTCTTCAAAAATGTGGTCTATCATATGCAATTTCTGCAAATTTCTTTCCCTTCTCCAAAAACATGGACTATTGTATGTTAATTATGAAATTTTCTCCCTTCTCTAAAAACATGGACTATCATATGCAATTTTTGGAATTTATTTCCCTACTCTAAAAACAAGAACTATCATATACATTTTCAGGAATTTTTTTCCTTTCTTCAAAAACATGGACTATCATATGCAATTTGTGGAACTAATTTCCCTTCTCCAAAAATGTGGTCTAGCATATGCAATTTCTGCAAATTTCTTTCCCTCCTCCAAAGACGTGGACTATCATATGCAATTTATGGAATTTCTTTCCCTTTTCCAAAAAATATGGTCTATCATATGCAATTTCAAAAATTTCTTTCCCTTTTCCAAAAACGTGGACTATCATATGCACTTTCTTTAATTTCAATCCCTTTTCCAAAAAATATGGTCTATCGTATGAAATTTCTAGAATTTCTTTCCCTTCTCCAAAAATGTGGTCTAGCATATGCAATTTCTGCAAATTTCTTTCGCTTTTCCAAAACCATCGACTATCATATGCAATTTTTAGAATTTCTTTCTCTTTTCCAAAAAATAGGGTTTATCATGTGTGTCGCACGCTCGCGAAAAATGAACAGAGTCGCCACCAATATATTTATCCCATAAGGGAAAGGAATATCAGAAAACCTAACAAAGGGTAAGAACAAGATCTTGCGACCAGAGAATCAAGGTACGGGAGTCGGTTACGCAAGGGGAAGGTATTAGCACCCCTCGCGCCCATTGTACTCGATGGTATCCACCTATGTTTGTTTCTATCTAAAGGGTTTGTACTATGTCTATGTCTATATGCGAAATGAATGCAAAATGTAGGGAAAAGAAAGAACTGTACTCTCACGGGCCCTACCCCGCTGCCTACGTATCCTTTTCAGGAATCAGAGTTACCGTAGCTCGGCTCACGATTTTCTGTTTGTTTTTGTGTTTTTTAGTTGGGCGGCGTTAACGCTCGCACTCTTGCATAAGGGATCGCCTAGGATGCAATGGAGCGGAGATAACGGTGCCCTTAAGAGAAAGAGATGAGAAAGAGACTTTGAGCGTTTCGAGGAAATCCCTTAAGCAAGGGAAACTCGAGTTACTCTTTGGTTTGTGTTTTTTAGAATGTGGGAACTTACGCCTGAATGGGACCCTTAAGCAAGGGAGATCCAAGCACTCGAACATTCCCTTAAGCAAGGGACGTTTAAGGTTCCATTCCCTTTTTAAGAATTTTCACTTTGATTATTAGTGTTTTAAGTATTTTCTTTGTATTTTTTATGGGGATTTTATTTGAATATTTTTAGATGTTTTAGTGTTGTAAAAGGAAAAGAATGCAAAAGTAGGGAACTAATCCTAATTTCTACATCTATGTTATTCTAAAAGGAACAAAATCTATTTAAGCATTCCACAATATATTGACAATATTCACAAAAAGAAAAGAATTAAAGTCTAAGCTATTTATGAAAACATATTCACAAGCAACTTCATTTTTTATTCATGTTCTAAAGCTATTTTGAATTAAAGACTAAAACTATGCATTTATCAATTATCAACCAATTAGAAATAAAAAAAACAACAATTAAAAAATCTAAAAAAACTATAATATTATAAAAAGTCTAATCGGAGAGAAAACAATTTTTACCAACTTTTATTTAAGAAAAAATCAATTAATTGCAAAAAAGAATTAAAAGCATAAGAGAAAATCAATTTTTATTATTTGTTTTTATTGTCAGCATGGGGTGCAAAAGTAGTTTTAAAATGAACTAGAAACAGTTATAGCAAAACGGGCCAGAGAAAACAGGGGTGTGGGAATAGCAAAGGGCGTTTGGCCCAGTCCATCAGGCGCGGGGTACGTTAGCAAATAGGGAGTGCAGTTCCAGAATTTGATCTTTGGGCCCAGAACTAAATGGCCTCGGTCCATCGCCTTCAGCATCACAAATTGCTCCATTTTATTTAGTTTAGTTTTTGCGTTATTCAGCATGTGAGAAAAATATTGCTACGTGACATTAAAGCATGTGAGAAGAAAATATCAATTGGGCACATTATCATTTAAGTCACATAAGACAAAAGCAAAGCAACAACCAATAGCAATACACCACCGCATCATTCAATCATTTAAGTAAAGCCAAAAATGGTATTAAATTGAAAACCTAAACCAATGGTAACGTGACACGCATGCTAAACAGAATAAGAACCATGCAGCAAACTCAGGCGCCGGAACCACTGTTCCGGTCGTCTTCTCCGGCCTTTCCCACGGCGGTGGTCCCTCAAAATTGCCAGAAATTAGCGAGATTAGCACTGTTCCACTCGGAATCGCACATAGAACGCGAATCCACCATTGATTTTCCCTAAAACTTCCTCTAAAATCTTGACCGAGAGTCATTCTGAAACCCTAATCTAATGAATCGCCGTTAACACGCAATAAAAAGCTACGGTAAGGCTCAGAATCACGCTGCCAAACCTATGAAAGTTTATATACACAGAAACTCAAGCATTCATCACGACTTAGCAATATCAGATTCACATGACTAACGCATTATACATTTACGGACATGGCAGCGCTAAGCATCTTGATAAGCCTAAGATACGTTCCTATATGCAAAGAAGATTAAGAAAGCTTACTTAGAAGGAGTTCTTGAGTTGATATGAAGTAGATCGTCCTCAGTCTTGCTGCTACACGAACCAGATGGATGTGGTGATGTTGAGTTCCAGGTTCTTGACTTCAACTCAGCTTAGAGCTTCCTTGGAGTAATGGAGATACTGGAACCGTTTCAGAGAAGATGATGTGATGATGGTGCAGCGTCGAGGCTAGGCCGTGGTGATGATGATGGTGGTTAAGCTGTGGTAGCCGGAGTTAGTTAGAGAGGACGGTTGTGGTGGCCGGAGTTTGTTACAGTTCGTAACAAACTCATATGGAGGAGGAGAGATTGAACTGAGGGGTAGAGATAGTGTGGAGTGAACGAATGAGGATGAGAGGAAAGGGAGAGTGTGGGGTGGATGAGTGGATCGTAAGAGAGTAGAGTGAAGGCTGTAGCTCTTTTTATATGGCAAGTGATTAGTGAGTGGTGAGAGCTTTTTGAGTGTGGGACTCTAATGCATAGCTTTGCAACAACTTTTCTCATTTTTTGAATGTGGGACTTGGGATGCAATGCTTAGTGAACAAGTTTTTGGCAAGTATGGCATGGTCTTCACATGGCTTTTTGTGCATCAGCTTTTGCATGGCTCAAAATGGCAAGTGATTGTGATTGTACCTTGATGCATGCTGCAGCCCTCACACTTCCTTCTAATCCAAGTAGCTTCCTTTGCGGCTTTCTACCTCTCTCGCCATTAGCTCAAATGACTTGTTTTTTGGCTCATGATGTAGGTGACACATGATAGAGCATGATTCATGTTGCTATGATCTCATGATAGTGCTTACAATCCCTTCAAGATGAATTGGAACATGGTAATATACTCCCAGCAAGACCTGCGCGCATGACATGGATATTCCCACCTGATGCCTTTACCAATACACACTTTCCAGGAGCATGACTTTGGATACCTCTTACTAGCTCAATATGCGTCTAAAATCAATGTTGCTGGGCTTATTAGATAGAGGACATGGCAAGGAGTGGTTTAGAATCAAGCTTGTTCAAGATAGTGGCTTGTGGAGGAAGAAATTTGAGTCTGAATCTGGCCCACCATGTGTTTGACAAAAAGCCTTGCGCATGCCTTGAACTTCTGCTCAGCCAGACGCGTCATTGTGACTTGATGAGGGCACGACTTTGAAAACTTATATCTCATTCCATATTTGTCCAATTGTGCCAATTCTTGTTTCAATGGATAGAGGGGATGGCAAAGAAAAGAATGATACCAAGTTTGCATTCATGGCATTTTTGTAGAGCTCAAAAAATGGCTGGAGATTTGGCATGCCATGTGTTTGTGAAAATGCCAGGTCATGACCTGACTGGTGACCTGGAATGTGACTTGATTCAAATGAGTTTCCAGCAACTTCACACCACTTTAACTCTTCATACAAGCTTCAAATGAAAAAGTGTCCAACTACAAAGTTGTCCTCCTCCATGAGAGGAACAACTTTGATGTTAGAATTTTCTTCAAAAAATGCCATTTGCCACGTGTAATCCAGTGTTGAAGTGGACTGCTCAACAAGATTTAAGACATCAAAATTTTTTCTAAGTGTTGGAATGTCTTTTTTCTATTTTTTCCAACTTTTTGCCGAACTCCCGATTTTATCCGTTCTTCGACTTTTCTTGATTAATTTTCCACCAAAAGTCAATATTTGAATAATTTTCCCGATTTTGACCCAAAAGTCAACTGTTCCGATTTTTCCGACTATTGATGAAATTCCCGATTAAATCTCTCCCAATCGAATCCAGTCACACAAACACCCCCACATGGTCAGCATGAGAAGTTTTCCACACATAGAAGCCATTCCCGATTAAATGTTGACCAGAAGGTCAACTGGTTGACTTTGGTCAAAGAAACCCTGATTTAAGGAACCAGATGATTTGCAAGCTTGCACTCTTCAATCAATGCCCTAATTTGAAGCGGAGGGACACCCCAATCCAGGAGGACTTCAATGAACATAGAACCACATGATTATACCTCAGTCTCCTTATTCTCCGATCAAAATTCTTTGCAACAGAGCTTTTCTTGCTAGCCTTTGAACAGCACCAATGATATGCATGCATGGGTATGGATTATGACCTAGGTGATGTATGTACATGAATGCAAAGCCTAAGCCAGTTAGAAGTAAAGGGTAGGACAAATTTGGGGTATGACAGCTGCCCCTATTTAATCGTCTTACACCTGAAGGTGAGATTGGCGTTAGCCTTTCGAACATTCGAGGTGGAAGAAGATTAAATACCAAGACCAGAAATTTGTCCTGAAGAGAAGATGGTGTAAGTGTTATCCTTATTTTTGTTTTGATATCTGCTGGGGAAAGAGAAATTTATTGTTTTTCTGGTGGAAATTTATGGTGAGTAATTGGAAGAAGGGTGATAGCTTGTAACGTAGCCAAGGTGCCAATACAAGGTTCTCGAAGGAAATGATTGTTGTATGAAACTGTGGTTGGAAAATACGGGTTTGATGGAAAGGTAGGACCTACGATCCGTGACTCGAAACTAGGGTAAGGTCAACGGACCTACGACCCACAAGAATTGAAAAAGATGAGGATAAGGTCAACGGACCTACGATCCACAAGAAATGAAAAAGATGAGGATAAGGTCAACGGACCTACGATCCACAAGAATGAAAAAGATGAGGATAAGGTCAACGGACCTACGATCCACAAGAAATGAAAAAGATGAGGATAAGGTCAACGGACCTACGATCCACAAGAAATGAAAAAGATGAGGATAAGGTCAACGGACCTACGATCCACAAGAAATGAAAAAGATGAGGATAAGGTCAACGGACCTACGATCCACAAAAAAAAATGAAAAAGATGAGGATAAGGTCAACGGACCTACGATCCACAAGAACTGAAAAAGATGAGGATAAGGTCAACGGACCTACGATCCACAAGAAATGAAAAAGATGAGGATAAGGTCAACGGACCTACGATCCACAAGAATTGAAAAAGATGGGGATAAGGTCAACGGACCTACGATCCACAAGAAATGAAAAGATGAGGATAAGGTCAACGGACCTATGATCCACAAGAAAGAAAGATGAGGATAAGGTCAACGGACCTACGATCCACAAGAATGAAAAGATGAGGATAAGGTCAACGGACCTACGATCCAAAAGATGAGGATACGGTCAACGGGCCTACGATCCACAAGAAAGAAAAGATGAGGATAAGGTCAACGGACCTACGATCCAAAAGATGAGGATAAGGTCAACGGGCCTACGATCCACAAGAAATGAAAAAGATGAGGATAAGGTCAACGGACCTACGATCCACAAGAATGAAAAGATGAGGATAAGGTCAACGGACCTACGATCCAAAAGATGAGGATAAGGTCAACGGGCCTACGATCCACAAGAAATGAAAAAGATGAGGATAAGGTCAACGGACCTACGATCCACAAGAATGAAAAGATGAGGATAAGGTCAACGGACCTACGATCCACAAGAATGAAAAGGATAAGGATAAGGTCAACGGACCTACGATCCACAAGAATGAAAAGGATGAGGATAAGGTCAACGAACCTACGATCCACAAGAATGCAAAGGATGAGGATAAACAATGAGGCCGGAGCACGAGAAGATTATTGACAACACAGAGGCTAGGGATTGGGAATTGGTTTTGAAATGGTTTGCCAGGAAAGAAACTGGGTACACAACACGGGGGTTGGATCTAAAAGTTTTTCCGTACGAGGGGAAGAGACCACGGAGACTAGTGACGACTAGACTCGATCAAAAGACATAATCACGAAGATGTTGATGCTTGCGAAGCATAAGAATTACATTAATCCCTCAGGCCAAAGGCGGGGTGTAACTCTTCAAGAGTGGCAATCGTTCGAATTGCCACACACCAAGTATGGTTATTCAAACGATTGAAAAATGAGATGGGTTGAATGCCCACCCTCATTCGCACTCTAATTTGCACGCAGCACACGGGAAATAACCACAACAAGACTAGTGACGACTAGACTCGACAAGAAGGCGATAGTAACCACTGGGGATTACGGAGACATCGATGCTTACGAAGCATAAGAATTACATTAATCCCTCAGGCCAAAGGCGGGTTGTAACTCCTCAAGAGCGGCAATCGTTCGAATTGCCACACACCAAGTATGGTTATTCAAACGATTGAAAAATGAGATGGGTTGAATGCCCACCCTCATTCACACTCTAACCTGCACGCAGCATACGGGAAATAACCTCGGAGACAACGATTCTGACGAAGAAAGACAGGAGAGAGAAGATAAGATTTCTTTTGGGAATTGAGAATACCAGGTATTGGCACCATGGTTTGAGGAGGTTTGTAATGGAGTAGCAGATATCAATTGGAGTTTGTAAGGACATTTTTATGTGGGGATGTATCATTGTCTTGATTGAGGGATGATTTGTATTATCTGGCTTATGCTTTGTATGCATGTTTGACTTTTCTGTGGCGTAATGTTCCGCTTTTGACGGATATGCTACGCTTTTGAGGATGCAATGTTATATGCAATGAAAACTATATGCAGTGCCAAATAAAGGCCCTTGATGGATCAGAAGAGTAGGACCATTGGGGTCCGTTGCCTGTGATCTTGAACCATCATTATGAATTGATATTGGAAACCCTACAGTACCAAAGATTATTGGTAACTGCGTTGAGGGTTGAAGCATAGCCCTGCTGGGGATGAAATGATTTTGCTCGACTTTCCTTACATCCTATGTTGCTTGGGGAATCATGAGTTTTGAGAGACCACTCTTCGTCTGCCATATGGAAGAGGGATATGGACCTTTTCATGTGCTCCATGCTTACCAGTGCTATTGAATTATACTCTGGAACTTTCATGCGGGATGATGATGACCTTTGTGACATATCATGAGCCAAGATGACGGCTGGGACCTGCAACCTGCACAGAAAACAACGTTTGGATGCAAATGGTGCCCCTTAGAGCACTTTTATGTTTATGTAACATCATGTTTCGTTTTGATTTTGCGATTATTACCCCATGCTTTCAATGTTTAATAATGAATTAAATCACACCTCGCATGCGCAAAAATGAAAAGAAAGAAAGCTTTTGCATCAAAAGATCATTTTATTGATGGAATGCCAGTGAATAGGCTTCTGTACAAGGAAGCAACTCCTAAATGAGGTAGTTGCGAAAAAGAAAATAAAATGCAAAGAGCAAAATGGCAAAGAGAAATGCTCGGATTTCCATTAAAACTGATATTGCTACAGTTCCCATATCCTCGATCCTCTCAATGCTTTGCTTCAGAAGGGCAATGGTTGGACTGATCCGTCTGTTCTGCCAAGGGTGTATAGTGGTCTTTGTGAAGAATATTCAGACTGCAGCCTCTCGCTTTTGGTCCCTAACTTTTGCCTGGATCGCCCTTTCGGGTTTTCAATCCAGCGGGATGCCCCTTTTTGCCTAAGTCGCCCTTTCAGGTTTTCAACTTAGCGGGTTATTCTTTTTTTTTTGTTTTATCCCTAATTTTTGCCCAAACCCTTTTGGTTTGCCGGGATGCCCTTATTTTTGCCTAGGTACGTCGACCTAGCGGGTCTTTTATGCGTAGTATTTTTTGACTGAGTCTGAATTGACTGGAAGCGGAACGTCTTCCCCATCCATCTTTGTCAGGATTAGAGCACCACCCGAAAATGCTTTCTTCACAATGTATGGTCCCTCATAGTTGGGAGTCCATTTGCCCCTTGGATCGGTGTGAATTGGCAAGATCTTCCTTACGACTAGGTCACCTGTGTGGAATTCTCGAGGCCGAATTTTCTTGTCATATGCTTTCTTGATCCTCTTTTGGTACAACTGGCCATGGCAGATGGCAGATAAGCGTTTCTCCTCAATTAGATTGAGATGATCAAGCCTCGTTTGAACCCATTCTGTTTCATCGAGTTTGGCGTCCATCAAGACCCTCAACGAAGGAATTTCCACTTCGACAGGTAGTACGGCCTCCATACCGTAGACGAGAGAGAAGGGAGTTGCCCCAGTTGAAGTACGAACCGAAGTTCTATAGCCATGCAAAGCAAATGGCAACATCTCATGCCAATCTTTATACGTTCTGACCATCTTCTGGACGATCTTCTTTATATTCTTGTTAGCAGCTTCGACTGCGCCATTCATCTTTGGCCGATAGGGTGACGAATTGTGGTGTTCCATCTTGAACTCTCCACACAACTCTGCCATCATCTTGTTATTAAGGTTGGACCCATTATCAGTGATGATCTTGTTTGGAACCCCATATCGGCATATGATCTCTTTCTTGATGAAGCGAGTAACGACTTGCTTGGTTACGTTCTTGTAAGAAGCAGCTTCAACCCATTTGGTGAAGTAGTCGATAGCAACAAGAATAAATCTGTGCCCATTTGAAGCTTGTGGCTCTATCCGCCCAATCATGTCTATGCCCCACATAGCAAAGGGCCAAGGCGATGTCAGGACATTCAGAGGGGTTGGAGGGACATGAATTCTGTCAGCATACACTTGGCATTTGTGACATTTCTTCACATACACATAACAATCACTTTCAATCGTCATCCAATAATATCCTGCTCGCAAGATCTTTTTGGCCATAGAATGTCCGCTGGAATGAGTTCCAAAAGATCCTTCATGAATTTCTCGCATGATCAATTCTGCTTCGTGTCTATCCACGCATCTAAGCAAAACTGAATCATAGTTTCTTTTGTACAGGACGTCTCCTGACAAGAAGAATTTGGATGCTAACCTTCGAAGCGTTCGCTTATCACCAATCGTAGCATCTTCGGGATACTCTTGCTTCTCAACATACCTCTTGATGTCGTAATACCATGGCTTTTCATCGTACACATCTTCAGTAGTGAGACAGTGGGCAGGGAATGCATGGGCAGGCTCTTTGTAACGGAGGATCGTTATGTCTGGCACTTCTTTAGGGGAGCTAACTCTGAACATAGCTGCCAAAGTAGCCAAAGCATCTGCCAATTGATTTTCCTCTCGGGGGATGTGATTGAAAGTGATTTCCTCGAAAGCGGGCAGCAACTCCAAGATATAGTCCTTATAAGGGACTAAATTGGGGTGTCTTGTCTCCCAATCACCTCTCACTTGATGTATAACCAAGGCAGAGTCCCCATACACCTCAAGGATCTTGATCCTCATATCAATGGCTGCTTCGAGACCCATTATGCAAGCTTCGTATTCTGCGACATTGTTCGTGCAGTCAAAGCATATTCTGGCTGTGAAAGGGATGTGAGTTTGACGAGGAGAAGTCAAAACTGCCCCAATACCATGGCCCATAGCATTTGATGCACCATCGAACGTGAGAGTCCATCGCTCTCCTGGTTCAGGTCCTTCATCATCATCTAGTTTCATGATATCTTCATCAGGAAAGTCAAACTTCATTGACTGATACTCTTCTAATGGCTGATGAGCAAGATGATCTGCAAGGACACTTCCTTTGATGGCCTTCTGTGTGACATACTGGATGTCGTATTCTGATAAAAGCATTTGCCATCGGGCTAGTCTTCCTGTAAGAGCCGGTTTTTCAAAGATGTACTTTATCGGGTCCATTTTGGAGATCAATAGAGTGGTGTGAGTCAGCATATACTGTCTCAGTCGGCGAGTAGCCCATACCAAAGCACAGCAAGTTTTCTCGAGTAGTGAGTAGCGGGATTCACAATCGGTAAACTTTTTGCTCAGGTAATAAATGGCGCACTCTTTTCGACCAGACTCGTCATGTTGGCCCAGCACACACCCCATAGATCCTTCAAGCACAGTTAAGTACATAAGAAGCGGCCTCCCAGGAACCGGAGGCATGAGAATTGGTGGTTCTTGGAGATACTGCTTGATCTTTTCGAAGGCTTCCTGACAATGACCATCCCAACGGATATCTTGATTCTTGCGCAGCAACTTGAAGATGGGTTCACAAGTGTCAGTGAGATGAGAAATGAACCTGGCTATGTAATTCAATCTCCCAAGGAATCCTCGAACTTCTTTTTCATTCTTCGGTGCTGGCATGTTCTGTATTGCTCTTACTTTATCAGGGTCGACCTCAATCCCTCGTTGGCTCACAATGAATCCAAGTAACTTTCCAGATCGCACTCCAAAAGTGCACTTGTTTGGATTAAGCCTCAACTTGAATTTACGCAAACGAGCAAACAGTTTCTCAAGATATACCAAGTGTTCCTCCTCAGTTTGGGATTTTGCAATCATATCATCGACGTACACCTCAATCTCTTTATGGATCATGTCATGGAAAAGAGTCACCATTGCTCGTTGATATGTTGCACCAGCATTCTTGAGACCAAAAGGCATCACCTTATAACAATACGTACCCCACGGAGTGGTAAAAGTAGTCTTGGTCATATCTTCGGGAGCCATCTTTATTTGATTATAGCCAGAAAAACCATCCATGAAGGAGAACACCGAATACTGAGCAGTGTTGTCGACTAGCACATCAATATGAGGCAGAGGGAAATCATCCTTCGGACTCGCCCTATTCAAATCTCGGTAGTCAACACACATGCGTACCTTTCCGTCCTTCTTAGGAACAGGGACGATGTTTGCAATCCAAGGAGGATACTCACACACAGATAAGAAACTTGCCTTCAACTGTTTTTCAACTTCTTCCTTGATTTTCAAAGCCATATCAGGTCGAGTTCTTCGTGGTTTCTGCTTTACAGGCGGACATTCTGGTTTGAGCGGTAACCTGTGCATAACTATGTCCGTGTCTAAACCTGGCATGTCTTCGTATGACCAGGCGAAGATATCAACATACTCTCGAAGCAGCTCAATCAACCTTCTCTTTACATCATCGTGCAAAGCGGCCCCTATCTTGACTTCTCTCTTTGTTTCTTCTGAACCGAGGTTGATGATTTCTATGGCTTCCTGATGTGGCTGAATAGATTTCTCCTCTTGTCTCAAAAGTCTTGCCAATTCCTCAGGGACTTCACAATCTTCCCCACTATCCTCATCAGCTTGGTCAATTGGATTCTCAAGGATATTAAGACGTGGAACTGTAACATTATCATTTTTGATGGAATCCGAGCCGGATCTGCACGATGGATGATTTATGCCTTAGAATGTAACACATAAAAAGAAAGAGAAAAAGCTTTGCCATTTTTGAAAAAGTTTTTAAAGTAAAAACAAAAAATGAAAGAAATGGAACAGTAATTGCATGCGAAGATATGATTTTTATTCAATATTAAACAAATTGAAACAACATGGGGGCCCTTCTTTGTACAAGTGGTCAAAATGCTTAGGGCGAAGCATATGACTTATTGAAACAAGAAAATTACATCTCCATAAAAGTGACTCTGGGGATGTCCAAGATAGTCCAATTGTTGAGCTCCTGTCCAGGCGCAGCATGGCAAACGAATCTGGAGAGATCTTCTTCATCATCATCATCCACGGCGAGAACCTGACTTCCAGAACTGGTGCTTGCACTGACGAACACTTGAGAAATGGGGGGAATCACCTTCTTTCCAGGAATTATGCTGAGTTGAGTAGAAGAAGATGGTTGATACCCAAGGCCATACTTGTCTCGCTTCTCATGAACATCAATCAGCTTGCCCCAGGCACTATGGGGAGTACCAGCTTCTAAGAAGGCCTTAGCATCATTTAAAGACGAGAGGGGTGCTCCGAGTTCCCTCTTATTCTCAACCACGGGGAGTTTATCAACCGACACAATTTCTAAGGCCTGAAAAGGTGTCTCTTGTATCTCTCCATCCACTTCAACATAACGGTATGATGCCAGATTATTGACTATGAAATCTTCTTCACCAGTGATCACCACAATCTTGTCATTCACAACAAATTTCAAACACTGATGGAGGGTAGATGTCACAGCCCCAGCAGCATGGATCCAAGGACGACCCAAGAGGCAAGTGTATGAAGGGCGTATATCCATAACATAGAAGGCAATATAGAACATGTGAGGACCAATCAAGACAGGCAGATCAATCTCCCCTTCTACAGACCTTCTAGAACCATCAAACGCTCTGACACTCATGGTGCATGGTCTCATCATAATCCCATCCATACTCAGCTTAAACAAAGTGGTCTTGGGCATCACATTAAGAGAAGAACCTGTATCAATCAGAACTCGAGACAACACAGCATCCAGACACTTGACGGAGATATGCAACGCTTTGTTATGTGCCCTACCCTCAGATGGAAGGTCATCATCACTAAAACCCAAACAATTACCAGCAGCAATGTTGGTCACAACCCCTTCAAACTGAGGCACGGTAATGTCTTGCGTTACGTGAGCGGAAGCCAGAACTTTCATAAGAGCGTCACGGTGAGCTTCGGAGTGCACCAAAAGGGACAAGATGGAGATTTTAGCTTGAGTTTGGTCAAGTTGATCAATCACCTTGTAGTCACTTTTCTTAATGATTTTCAAGAGTTGCTCGGCATCTTGTGCATTACGTGTCACAGGAGGATCAACAGCAACTTGCTTTCCTTTTGCTTGTGTACTAGCCTCTTTATTGGTCTCTTTAGGAGGCGGAGGAGGGGCAGCAAAGATCCGCCCACTGCGGGTAATGCCACTAGTGCCACTAATATTAGTGATGCCAGAATTACCCACTGGAGGACAGTCAAACTTCTTCCCTCGAATATACACGGCATTATAGCTCCAAGGAACAGCCTTTGAATCATTCACAGGAGAGGGAACAAGAGACGGGGTTGAAGGAGTCGAAGGAGCATTTGGAACCTGAATAACCAACGGATTTCTCGGAGCCAGAATAGCCAAGGGAGTACTCGGAGCCTGAATGACCAAGGGAGTGCTCGGAGTATGGATGATCAAAGGAGTACTTTGGGCTTTTGTCGTATCAGCAGGAGAATAAGGGATCTCTAGAATAGCCACTTCGTCATTAGGAACAATCTTTTCCACTCTAACGACACCTTCATCCATCAGCTTTTGGATCTCATCCCTCAACCTGGCACATTCCTCTGGATTGGAAGAACATTGCAAACAGTAGTCATGTAGTTCACACAAAACCTTTTGTTGCACAAGATGTTCTTTGACCATTGCAAGCGGCATTTTGACTTCATTCACATCAGTTACCAGGATTTGTTTGTCACACAATTCAACAGCATTGGTCGTACCTGCATGGGGAGGCATAGGATTATTCTGCACATTAGGACCAGTAGGAGTGAACGAGATGAGCTTGTCATCGAGAAGATCCTGGACTTTGTATTTTAACGCTTTACACTTTTCAATTGTATGGCCTGGAGCGCCTGAATGGAATTCACAACGAGCATTAGCATCATATCCTGGAGGAAGAGGACTAGGCGGAGGGCCCATTTCACGAAGTTGCACCAGCTGACCAGCAAGTAATTGGGGAAGGAGCTGGGCATACGGCATCGGAATCGGATCTATACGCCTATCAGGGTACCTCTGCCTTTGTGGAGCTCTTTGACCTTGAGGCCTAGGATTCTGTTGACGGTTCTGAGGAGCAGCAACTTGTGGTTGTGGTACGAAAGGCTATTGGGGTGCCATCCATGGTTGTGGAAATGCAGCAGCGTATGCTTGAGGGGCATACGGATTGGGAACAGCATATGGCATCGGATAGTAAGGAGGTGGAACAGCAGAGTATACTGGAGTTCGACCTTGGTCAACTGAAGCAGTACTGGTTTCACCTTCTTTCTTCTTCACAAACCCAGAATACGGCTTCTTACCATTACCACTTGAATTGCTAGGATTAGTAACACCCTGAATGGTACCAGCTTTTACACAGTTCTCAACCCGTTCACCAATGATGACCACATCTGAGAAGGACGGAGAAGTATTACTAACCATGTGCTGAAGGTACGGCCCTTTCAGAGTACCCATAAACAGATCAATCAATTCTCGGTCGAGAAGAGGAGGTTGAACTCGAGCAGCAAGTTCACGCCACCTCTGGGCGTACTCTTTGAAAGATTCTTCAGACTTTTGTGACATATTTTGCAGTTGAGCGCGGCTAGGAGCCATAGCAGTATTGTAGTGGTATTGTTTAAAGAAGGCATCAACAAGTCCTCCCCAAGTACTGACATTGGCCCTCTCAAGTTTCATATACCACTCCAACGGGGCTCCTGTGAGACTGTCCTGGAAGAAATGCATAAGCAGAGGTTCGTTCTCGGCGTGAGCGGCCATCTTACGACAGTAAGAACGAATGTGAGTTTCTGGGCAAGTAACTCCCTTGTACTTATCAAAATCTGGCACCTTGAACTTCGGTGGAATAACAATTCCAGGTACCAAGCTCAAAGCAGCAGTGTCGAAACTCGAAGTTTTAGCAACCTCAACGGCCTTAAGGCGTTCTTCGAGAGCTTGGTACATCTTAGCAGTCTCGGTCAACTCAACAGTAAGATCATGTTCAAGATCAATAACCTCATGGTGGTCATCCACTACCTTTGCTATACCCTCAACAGGAATCTCCTTAGTTTTTACTCCCCCATCAGCAGAGTTAGTAGGAGTATCCTTGATCAATCCAGCAACGCTCTTTCTGAGCTCTTCTTGTCCTTGGACAACGACATGGAGAGTCTCCATAAGTTGGGTCATTCTTTCCCCCATAACATCCATATCCCTACGGAGGGCAGGTTGGTTCTGCTCAAATTGATCCATGAGTCTCTCGTTGCTCCTGGTACGGTAAGGATGTAAGAAAGTCAGCTTCGTCGTTGGAAAAGAAATCTGTTGTTGGAAGGGACCCCAATTAGAATCTGATAAAAACCTGAAAATGCAGTATGATATGAGTGCATGGGTGCATGTGTGCATGTTTTATTATTTCCAAGACTTTTTGGCTTTGCCTCAAACCAACAACATAAGATAATGGAGAAAATAGTGAAGCATAACCAAGATAAGCTCAACCAAGATAAGCACAACCAAGATAAGCAAACATAATTGATTAATTCTGCCACCAAGTTCTTGAAATACAAAATATTCTACTCTCATGAGCCAACAAATACAGAAATAAAAAACAGGAACCCCATCCAACAAATCTGGTGGTGATTCTATAACAAAATCAGCATTTAAGCAGGATCTCCCATGTCCAAATGACGAAGAGGGCTATCTCCAATGTTCTTATCACTCCAAATCTTCATTTCTTCAAAGAGCTCCTTGGTCTCAACACGGGTGGGCCTCTTAATGATCTCTTGAATCAGCAGGTCTTTTCTGAAGTGCATTGTTTCCATGTGACGATTCTTTACCTCCCAATACCTAGCTTCCTCTTGAACTTGGGCATTACTCTGGTCTTTTTCTCTTATCTGGCCCTTCAGCTTTCGAATCTCTTCATAACACTTCTCTATGGTATTCTGACGATCCAGCAAGAGTTTGTCTGCTTTCTTGCGACGAGACTTCTCTGAATTGGCGCTTTCAGTCTGAATCTGGAGCTTTTTAGTCAATTCTGCCAACTGAGCCTCGTAATGTTCCTTTATCTTCTTCTCTTGGGTTTCAGTAGTTTTAGAATTCACAGTCATTCTTGGCCTCTTCTGAGAAGTGCTTCCTCTAGCATATAATTCTTCAAGCTCTATTTCTCTCATTTTCAACTTATGAAGAGCAGAAAGCTTCTCTTGCCTATCAGTGTTCATCTTAACTTGCATCGTTTCCATTTGTTCAGTCAATTTCCGATTCTGCTCAACAGTTTGGTTGTAACGGGGCATGGAAACAATGTTGGGTTGCTTACCAGCAGGAGGGTACAGAGGGTCCTTAGGAGGGAAAGGCATCCCTTGGGTATTGGCCACAGTCTTGACCCACTCAGTATAGTCTCCATAAGTTGCATTTGAAGGATAGAAAAACACTTAGAAAGGGGGGGATTGAATAAGTGTGACTTTAAAACATGGACAATAAAAATAAAATGCACAATTATTTTTATCCTGGTTCGCTGTTAACGAAGCTACTCCAGTCCACCCCCGCAGAGATGATTTACCTCAACTGAGGATTTAATCCACTAATCGCACGGATTACAATGGTTTTCCACTTAGCCGCAACTAAGTCTTCCAGAGTCTCCTGATCACAACTTGATCACTCCAGGAACAACTGCTTAGTTCACTCCTAAGACTTTTCTAGAGTCTACTGATCAACACGATCACTCTAGGCTTAGTTCACTCCTAAGACTTTCTGCTCAGCCAACTGCCAAGACTTCCTGCTCAGCCAACTGCCAAGACTTCCTGCTCAGCCAACTGCTAAGACTTCCTAGAGTATACTGATCAACTGATCACTCTAGTTCCTTACAACTTAATGTAATCTATTCAAGAGTTTACAAATGCTTCTTAAAAGCGATAATCACAACTGTGATATTTCTCTTACAATTTAAGCTTAATCTCACTAAGATATTACAACAGCAATGTAGTGAGCTTTGATGAAGATGAAGATTCTGAGTTTAGATTTGAACAGCGTTTCAGCAAGTTTGATATGAGTTGTTTTGGTGCAGAATCGTTAACCTTGCTTCTCATCAGAACTTCATATTTATAGGCGTTGAGAAGATGACCGTTGAATGCATTTAATGCTTTGCGTGTTCCGTACAGCTTTGCATTTAATGTTATACGCTTTTGTCAACTACCTCGAGCCTTGTTCACGCTGTGTCTACTGACGTAGCCTTTAGTAGCTTTAACGTTCCTTTTGTCAGTCAGCGTAGTCTGCCACGTGTACTTCCTTCTGATCTGATGTTTGTGAATACGACGTTTGAATATCATCAGAGTCAAACAGCTTGGTGCAAAGCATCTTCTGATCTTCTGACCTTGAAGTGCTTCTGAGCGTGATACCATCTTCTGATCTTCAGTGCTTCTGATCTCATGTTCTTCTGATGCTTCCATAGACCCATGTTCTGATTCTGCTTCGACCATCTTCTGATGTCTTGCCAGACCATGTTCTGATGTTGCATGCTGAACCATTTGAGACACATCTTCTGAGCGCTGAATTATGCGTACTCTTTATATATTTCCTGAAAGGGAAATTGCATTGGATTAGAGTACCATATTATCTTAAGCAAAATTCATATTTATTGTTATCATCAAAACTAAGATAATTGATAAGAACAAATCTTGTTCTAACAATCTCCCCCTTTTTGATGATGACAAAAACATATATAAATGATATGAATTTGCGATCAGAAAGAGTAGACGGCAAAAGACAAATTACACAGCTATAGCATAAGCATATGAATATGTCTCCCCCTGAGATTAACAATCTCCCCCTGAGATAAATAATCTCCCCCTGAAATAAATACTCGAAGAACTTTGATAAAAGACTTCCCTGATTATTTCGGTAGAGACGATCATATAAGCTTCTGCCTTCAGAGAATTCATAGCTTCTGACTTCTGCTTCCATTGGACAGCTTCAGAACTTGAATTTCTTTAGATCCTTAGAACACTCACAGCTTCTGATTTCTGCTTCCATCGTGGACAGCTTCAGACCTTGAGTTTCTTTAATCTTCAGAACATTCACAGCTTCTGATTTCTGCTTCCATTCAGGACAGCTTCTGAACTTGAATTACTGGATCTTTTAGAACATTCACATCTTCTGATTTCTGCTTCCCTCGGATAGCTTCAGAACTTTGAATGTCTACCAACATTACTTCATGCTAGATTTGTATCAGAACATTGTTGAATGTACCAGAGCATCATTTGAGCATCTCTACATCTTGAAATGTTACAGAACAAAAACTAAACGACAAAAGTCAGCATGAACGAGTTAGAACATAAAATGTATATTCAAATACATGATATGTATCAGAGCCAAATGTATCAGAGCATTTTAGGCTAAAAACATGTATCAGAGCAAATAATGTATCAGAGCCATAACATTATATGTATCAGGGCAAATAGAATTTTGTCATAACAGGATAGACAATGATATTCAAATTCTATTATCAGTGCTTCTGATTCATTCTTCTTTCTTGCTTCTGATCTCTGAAGCTTGACAGCACTCAGCTTGCTTCAGTTTCCATGGTTTTGCTTCTAGTGTTTGCTTTGAAGATTCACTTCACTTCTCTGTACCTGCAAAACACTTAAACCATATAGAACTTGCAGTTCTTGTTAGTGAATGTGTGGGAGCCTTTACCCAGCAACTGATAGATTTAATCAAATCATTTATCATTTATCTTTCTCCCCCTTTTTGTCATAACATCAAAAAGAATATTTTAAAAAGATTCAGATGTATAAAACGACAAAAGAAAACATTTACTGGAATGTACAACACAAAGAAATTTTTTCATTGATCATCAAAAGAGGATTACAAGAAGTTGTGCAACAAAGAAAAAGAAAAACTACTAAGACCAAATCCTATGACCCTAGCTAAGACCACGTCTGTGCCAGCATGCCATGAAGGGCTTGATATGGAAACGCCTCATTGACTGCTTCTAGGGCTTTCAGGCGAGGGATCAGGGAGACTTGGTCCTGCAGCAGATCTTCCACCACCTTTTCCAGAGACAACATCCTCAGCGGGTGAAGATGAAGAGATGTCTTCAGAAGAGATTAAGGGAGAGGAAAGATCAGAGGAAGCTGAGTCTTGAAGGTCGATAGATGAGGAAGAAGATGGAGATGATGGAGGGCTTTCACCAGGAGGATGAAACACACGTCTAGAATAGTTTCCAGACAACATTGCTTCGAAAGGATTCACCTTGAGAGGATCATAGGTGATTTTGATCTTTTTGGGTTTGGAAGGTGATGGTTCAACAGCTTTTCGTTTGTTGTTTTTATCATTTTCATTATTTCCTGGTCTTGATGAAGAATTCATGATGGGTTTGCAAAAAAAATGAACAGGTAGAGTTGGATATGGAAGAGAGAGAGAGACAAATTATATGAGGAATGCAACGAGATAGGAAACCGAAAACCATTTTGAAGAGTATTTAAAGGAAAATAAAATGAAACGAATGATGAAAAGCATTTAATGTTACGTGACATGAGGAGAGATAATAAAGACGAATGAGGTGACTAGCACAGTTACCTATGGTCGGCGTCCCTTCAACTGCACGCGCGCTTATCCATGAATAGTAACGACAGGTTTACCATCCCGAGATAAAACGTAACAGCTGTTTTGCTTTAAAAGAGGTTCTGAATCAACTTAGACAATGAAACGTTAGTAATAACCGAATCATAATTTCTAAAAAATTTCAATCAGAACTTCTAAAAAAAAATTGTTCCACATTCATTTCAGAAGATACTCATACATGAGAACTTCTCATCTTCTCATTCTGGGCATAAATCCATACTGATGTTCTTCAGAATGAACTTAAACCTATCTTCAGCCAGGGGTTTTGTAAAGATATCAGCCCATTGATGGTCTGTATCAACAAAGTTTAAAGAAATAACACCCTTCTGAACATAGTCCCTTATGAAATGATGTTTTATCTCAATATGTTTAGCTTTTGAATGAAGAATAGGATTCTTAGATAAACATATAGCAGAAGTATTATCACAGAATATAGGAATGTTACTCTCAAATATCTGATAGTCTTCTAACTGACTTTTCATCCAGAGCATCTGTGTACTACAACCAGCAGCTGCGACATATTCTGCTTCTGTGGTTGATAGAGCAATGGTTGCTTGCTTCTTGCTGTACCAGGAGATTAAGTGACTTCCAAGAAATTGGCAACTTCCTGAAGTACTTTTTCTTTCAATTCTGTCTCCAGCATAATCAGCATCGCAGAATCCTACTAAGTTGTATTTTTTAGATTTTCTGTAAACTAAGCCAACATTAGTAGTACCTTTCAGATACCTTAGAATCCTCTTAACAGCAGTTAAATGAGATTCTCTAGGATCTGATTGGAATCTAGCACACAAACAAACACTGAACAGAATGTCAGGTCTAGAAGCAGTCAGATATAGAAGAGATCCAATCATACCTCTGTATAACTTCTGATCTACCTTCTTACTTACCTCATCCTTACCTAGGATGCATGTTGGATGCATAGGAGTTTTGGCTTCTTTGCAGTCTAGAAGATTAAACTTCTTCAGAAGTTCCTTCACATACTTGGTTTGGTGAACATACGTTCCTTCTGATGTTTGATTTATTTGTATTCCAAGGAAATACTTGAGTTCTCCCATCATGCTCATTTCAAACTCAGCCTGCATAGACTTAGCAAACTCCTTTCCAAGTGTAGCATTAGATGTTCCAAAAATAATATCATCTACATATATTTGACAAATTAAAATATCCTTTTCAAAGGTTTTACAAAAGAGAGTAGTGTCCACTTTTCCTCTAGTGAAACCATTATCCAGAAGGAAAGAACTTAAGCGTTCGTACCAAGCTCTGGGAGCCTGTTTCAATCCATACAATGATTTCTTAAGTTTAAAAACATGATTAGGAGACATAGAGTCTTCAAAACCAGGAGGTTGATGGACATAAACTTCTTCATCTATATAACCATTTAAGAAGGCACTCTTAACATCCATCTGATAGAGAGTGATGTTATGTTGAGTGGCAAAAGAAATTAATAGACGAATAGACTCTAACCTGGCCACTGGTGCAAAGGTTTCTGTGTAGTCAATCCCTTCTTGCTGACTATAACCCTGAGCCACCAGTCTGGCTTTGTTCCTTACCACTTCGCCTTTCTCACTGAGCTTGTTTCTGAAGACCCATTTTGTACCGATTATATTGAATCCATCTGGTCTAGGAACAAGATCCCAAACATCATTCCTTGTAAACTGATTTAGTTCTTCTTGCATAGCAATTATCCAGTCTGGATCTTCTAGAGCATGATCAACAGAAGTTGGCTCGATCAAAGATACAAGACCTAATTGACAGTCTGCATTGTTTCTAAGGAATGCTCTTGTTCTGATTGGATCATCCTTCTTTCCAAGAATGACATCTTCTGAATGACCAGAGATGAGTCTGGATGATCTTCTGACAGATGGTTCTTCAGAAATACTTAGATCCTCCAGAGAAGCTGATACTTGATCTTCAGATTCTTTGCTTCTGAGAAGCTCTGCTTCTGATGTGTTGCTTCTTGGCTCAACAACTTCTGATATGTCAATATCACAACCTGCAAAATTATCAACTTGCTTTGGTTTTTCAGAACCAAGCTTATCATCAAACCTGATATTGATTGATTCTTCTACAACCAATGTTTCAGTATTGTATACTCTGTAGCCTTTTGAGCGTTCAGAATATCCAAGAAGGAAACACTTTTGAGCTTTGGAATCAAACTTACCAAGATGATCTTTAGTGTTCAGAATAAAGCACACACATCCAAAAGGATGGAAATATGAAATGTTGGGCTTTTTATTCTTCCACAATTCATAGGGAGTCTTATTAAGAATAGGTCTGATAGAGATTCTATTCTGAATATAACATGCAGTGTTTATTGCTTCTGCCCAGAAATGCTTAGCCATATTGGTTTCATTGATCATGGTTCTGGCCATTTCTTGAAGAGTCCTATTCTTTCGTTCAACAACCCCATTTTGCTGTGGAGTTCTAGGACAAGAGAAATCATGGGCAATACCATTTTCTTTGAAGAATTCTTCAAAGGATCTGTTCTCAAATTCACCACCATGATCACTTCTGACCTTTATGATTTTACACTCTTTTTCAGATTGAATCTGAATGCAGAAATCAAAGAACACTGAATGAGTCTCATCCTTGTGTTTCAAGAATTTTACCCATGTCCAGCGACTATAATCATCTACGATGACTAATCCATATTTCTTTCCTCTGACAGATGCTGTTTTGACTGGTCCAAACAGATCAATGTGCAAGAGTTCTAATGGCCTTGAGGTAGAAACAACATTCTTAGACTTGAATGCAGGTTTGGAGAACTTGCCCTTCTGACATGCTTCACAAAGAGCATCTGATTGGAATTTCAGATTAGGGAGTCCTCTGACAAGATTCAGTTTGTTAATCTGAGAGATCTTTCTCAAACTAGCATGACCTAATCTCCTGTGCCAGACCCACTGCTCTTCAGAAACAGACATAAGACAAGTCACCTTCTGACTCATAAGATCTTGCAGATCTGTCTTATAAATGTTGTTCTTCCTCTTGCCTGTAAATAGGATTGAGCCATCCTTCTGATTTACAGCCTTGCAAGACTCTTGATTAAAGATTATATCATAACCATTGTCACTTAATTGACTGATAGATAAAAGGTTATGTGTTAATCCTTCTACAAGAAGTACATTAGAGATGGAAGGAGAGTTACCAGATTTTATAGTTCCAGAGCCAATTATCTTGCCCTTCTGATCTCCTCCGAACTTGACTTCTCCTCCAGACTTAAGTACCAGGTCTTGGAACATAGACCTTCTTCCTGTCATGTGTCGCGAGCATCCAGAATCCAGGTACCATGACATGTTGTGCTTTGTCCTTCTTGCAGCCAAGGATATCTGCAATAGGAATAATCTTATCCTTAGGTACCCACATTTTCTTGGGTCCTTTCTTGTTAGATTTTCTCAAGTTCTGTTTGAACTTGGATTTAACATTGTAAGCAATAGGAGGAACAGCATGATAATTCTTAATGTGAGTTTCATGATATTTCCTAGGTTGTGTCACATGCTTCTTAGTGTGTGTTATGTGAAAACTTTGTGCATGTGAGGTGTGCCTAATATCATGAGAGTGGCCATACTTGAACTGATCATACAATGGCTTGTATGTAATTTTCATTTCATCAACAGGTTCAAGTTTGTATGGGGTTTCACCCTCATAACCAATGCCAACTCTTTTGTTTCCAGACACAGCATATATCATAGAAGCTAGCTGACTTCTGCCAATACTTCTAGATAAGAACTTTCTGAAACTTAAATCATATTCTTTCAGAATATGGTTCAGACTAGGAGTGGATTTTTCTGAATCAGAAGGAGATCCAACATTATTGGATAATTTTAAAAGTTTTTCTTTTAATTCAGAATTCTCCAACTCAAGCTTCTTTGTTTCAAATTCAAATTGCTTTTTCAGCTTTTTGTATTTGAGACTAATCTGAGACTTGAGTTCCAGAAGTTCAGTTAGACCGGAAACTAACTCATCTCTAGTAAGTTCAGAAAATACCTCTTCAGAATCTGATTCTGATGTAGATTCTGATCCGTCATCTTCTGTCGCCATCAGCGCACAGTTGGCCTGCTCATCTTCTGAATCATCTTCTGACTCATCCCAGGTTGCCATAAGACCTTTCTTCTTATGAAACTTTTTCTTGGGACTTTCCTTCTGAAGATTTGGACATTCATTCTTGTAGTGTCCAGGCTCATTGCATTCATAGCACATGACCTTCTTCTTGTCAAATCTTCTTTCATCAGAAGATTCTCCACGTTCAAATTTCCTTGAACTTCTGAAGCCTCTGAACTTCCTTTGCTTGGTCTTCCAGAGTTGATTTAGCCTTCTGGAAATCATGGACAGTTCATCTTCTTCTTCAGATTCTGATTCTTCAGGATCTTCTTCTCTGGCCTGAAAAGCGTTAGTGCATTTCTTGATATTTGATTTTAATGCAATAGACTTACCTTTCTTTTGAGGCTCATTTGCGTCCAGCTCTATTTCATGACTTCTCAAGGCGCTGATAAGCTCTTCCAGAGAAACTTCATTCAGATTCTTTGCAATCTTGAATGCAGTCACCATAGGACCCCATCTTCTGGGTAAGCTTCTGATGATCTTCTTCACATGATCAGCCTTGGTGTATCCTTTGTCAAGAACTCTCAATCCAGCAGTAAGAGTTTGAAATCTCGAAAACATCTTTTCAATGTCTTCATCATCCTCCATCTTGAAGGCTTCATACTTCTGGATTAAGGCAAGAGCTTTTGTCTCCTTGACTTGAGCATTTCCTTCATGAGTCATTTTCAAGGACTCATATATGTCATAGGCCGTTTCCCTGTTAGATATCTTCTCATACTCAGCATGAGAGATAGCATTCAGCAAAACAGTTCTACATTTATGATGATTCCTGAAAAGCTTCTTTTGATCATCATTCATTTCTTGCCTTGACAGCTTTACGCCTCTGGCATTTACAGGATGTTTGTAACCATCCATCAGAAGATCCCATAGATCACCATCTAGACCCAGAAAGTAACTTTCCAGTTTATCTTTCCAGTATTCAAAGTTTTCACCATCAAATACCGGCGGTCTAGTATAACCATTGTTACCGTTGTATTGCTCAGCAGAGCCAGATGTAGATGCAGGTGTAGGTATAGTCCTTTCACTTTCATCAACCATCTTTTAAATGAAGCGTTTTTCTCTTCCTGAATCTTTTCTAAACACGGTTAAGTGCTTGCACCTTAGAACCGGCGCTCTGATGCCAATTGAAGGATAGAAAAACACTTAGAAAGGGGGGGATTGAATAAGTGTGACTTTAAAACTTGGACAATAAAAATAAAATGCACAATTATTTTTATCCTGGTTCGCTGTTAACGAAGCTACTCCAGTCCACCCCCGCAGAGATGATTTACCTCAACTGAGGATTTAATCCACTAATCGCACGGATTACAATGGTTTTCCACTTAGCCGCAACTAAGTCTTCCAGAGTCTCCTGATCACAACTTGATCACTCCAGGAACAACTGCTTAGTTCACTCCTAAGACTTTTCTAGAGTCTACTGATCAACACGATCACTCTAGGCTTAGTTCACTCCTAAGACTTTCTGCTCAGCCAACTGCCAAGACTTCCTGCTCAGCCAACTGCCAAGACTTCCTGCTCAGCCAACTGCTAAGACTTCCTAGAGTATACTGATCAACTGATCACTCTAGTTCCTTACAACTTAATGTAATCTATTCAAGAGTTTACAAATGCTTCTTAAAAGCGATAATCACAACTGTGATATTTCTCTTACAATTTAAGCTTAATCTCACTAAGATATTACAACAGCAATGTAGTGAGCTTTGATGAAGATGAAGATTCTGAGTTTAGATTTGAACAGCGTTTCAGCAAGTTTGATATGAGTTGTTTTGGTGCAGAATCGTTAACCTTGCTTCTCATCAGAACTTCATATTTATAGGCGTTGAGAAGATGACCGTTGAATGCATTTAATGCTTTGCATGTTCCGTATAGCTTTGCATTTAATGTTATACGCTTTTGTCAACTACCTCGAGCCTTGTTCACGCTGTGTCTACTGACGTAGCCTTTAGTAGCTTTAACGTTCCTTTTGTCAGTCAGCGTAGTCTGCCACGTGTACTTCCTTCTGATCTGATGTTTGTGAATACGACGTTTGAATATCATCAGAGTCAAACAGCTTGGTGCAAAGCATCTTCTGATCTTCTGACCTTGAAGTGCTTCTGAGCGTGATACCATCTTCTGATCTTCAGTGCTTCTGATCTCATGTTCTTCTGATGCTTCCATAGACCCATGTTCTGATTCTGCTTCGACCATCTTCTGATGTCTTGCCAGACCATGTTCTGATGTTGCATGCTGAACCATTTGAGACACATCTTCTGAGCGCTGAATTATGCGTACTCTTTATATATTTCCTGAAAGGGAAATTGCATTGGATTAGAGTACCATATTATCTTAAGCAAAATTCATATTTATTGTTATCATCAAAACTAAGATAATTGATAAGAACAAATCTTGTTCTAACAGCATTATCTCTCTGTCCAAAATGCTTCTTATCTCTCCAACAAATACTCTTCCAGGCTTGCACAGCTTCTGCCATTTGTCCGATGTTGGTGGCCGCATGATAGAAAATGTTCTCAGCAATCTCAGTTTGCTCAGGAGGATTGATAAAAGCATATCCATAAGTTCTCCTAGCCAAGACGGGATTATAATTGTTCCCACCTCTGATACCCATGAGAGGTACATTGTTGAACATCCCACAACTCATAACAACTTCCATGTCATCCAAAGATCGGTTGTACCAGACAATGTCCTTAGCTCTAAGCCCCATAATCCTCTCAGCCCATTTAGATGTGTGCCTACTATCGACGAAAGCTCCACGCTCAGGCAAATGTGATCTGAACCAACGGTATAGCAACGGAGCACAACATCTGACCAAACCTCTCTTCTGACTATTCCTGTGATGAATGGAGTGATAAACATCCCCCAGAAGTGTAGGAACAGGATTCTGCAGAATGAATATGTGAATGGCATTCATATCCACAAAGTCAGGTACATTTGAAAACATCATGATACCATAGATACTTAGAGCCAAGATAGCCCTAAAAGTGTCCCATTCTTTTGCTTCAGCAGCATCACACCCTCTTTTAACCAGAAACTCCATACGAAAACCAAAGTATCCTCCCTTCTTGGTGAGGTTTGCTTCCACGACTGACTTGCTCAAATAAAGAGCCTTAGAAATTTCAATGGACGTAGGGGCTTCCATAGTGCTATAGTACGGGACCTCTTCTTTTTTGACCGGAATGCCAAGGAAAAGGGAATACTCCTCCAAAGTGGGAACCAAAAGATAGTCAGGGAACGTGAAGCAACGTAGAGAAGGATTGTAGAACTGAAGCAAGGTATGAACTCCCTCTTGCTCGTACTTGGTGAACGGCATCTTGAGAAGGCTCAGAATGTACCCATATTTTTCTCGGAAATTGGTTGACTCATCTGGCGTAATCTTTTTTTCTAAACACTCAAGAAAATCCAGATTCGGATTTGGAAACGTATAGGAAATGTTGCGACTACCAGTCTTCAATGGTGGAGCCATGTGTTGGTCGGAGGCAAAGCCAAATTTTCCTGAAAATAAATGAACATGCATGTCAAATGATATGGTGGAATGCATTTCATTGGGAGAATCCTAAGGTCTTTTCATTATTTCTTTTCTTTTTCTTTTCTTTTCTTTTCTTCTTTTTTTTGCAAAAGGTGCACATTTTGTCACTATTTTTTGGAAATAGACTTTAGGATTCTCCACGAGTGAAATGAGGTGGATGCAATAACATGATGTGTCATGTGCGTGATGTGGTGAGAGACTGAATGTCTCTCGCAGTTCCGAATATCTGGGTAACACTAAATGTAGCAGGTTCAAAATTCCGGCTTCAGATTGCAAAATGGAAATCCGGGTATGATGAAGGCTAGTATCCTGTCCCACCCCAAACTCACAGGTATGAATTCTAGACACGGACAGGTGGTCCCTAATGGTCACCAGGGTCTACAGTTCCCATGGGGTACAAAGTGTTTGAGGCAACAAGCATGCCAGACACAGTGTTCCATGAAAGAACCTCGCCCAGTTGTGGTACCCCATGTCAATCTCAGCCATAGCAAGCGCTACGGGAGTCAACATGAGCATCCACGCTAATCCTATGTGTCACTTGGCCTGGGTAGTGGGCCTTTTACCTCATACAAACCCCCACCTGCAAAACAGAACAGAAGACCCCAAGGAACACAGAATATAATCCATATGCATGATGTACAAACAAAAATAAACATGACATGCAGGCAAAGAATAAGCATGCAAACATATATACAAAGTATAGACATAAAAACAAGTAAACACCCAGTAAATAAACAAACAAACGCAAGCTAGGATCGACTCACTAAGGATGGACCAGCAACAGGTCTAGCAACATCCCCAGCAGAGTCGCCAGCTGTCGCACGCTCGTGAAAAATGAAAAGAGCCGCCACCAATATATTTATCCCATAAGGGAAAGGAATATCAGAAAACCTAACAAAGGGTAAGAACAAGATCTTGCGACCAGAGAATCAAGGTACGGGAGTCGGTTACGCAAGGGGAAGGTATTAGCACCCCTCGCGCCCATCGTACTCGATGGTATCCACCTATGTTTGTTTCTATCTAAAGGGTGTGTACTATGTCTATGTCTATATGCGAAATGAATGCAAAATGTAGGGAAAAGAAAGAACTGTACTCGCACGGGCCCTACCCCGCTGCCTACGTATCCTTTTCAGGAATCAGAGTTACCGTAGCTCGGCTCACGATTTTCTGTTTGTTTTTGTGTTTTTTAGTTGGGCGGCGTTAACGCTCGCACTCTTGCATAAGGGATCGCCTAGGATGCAATGGAGCGGAGATAACGGTGCCCTTAAGAGAAAGAGATGAGAAAGAGACTTTGAGCGTTTCGAGGAAATCCCTTAAGCAAGGGAAACTCGAGTTACTCTTTGGTTTGTGTTTTTTAGAATGTGGGAACTTACGCCTGAATGGGACCCTTAAGCAAGGGAGATCCAAGCACTCGAACATTCCCTTAAGCAAGGGACGTTCAAGGTTCCATTCCCTTTTTAAGAATTTTCACTTTGATTATTAGTGTTTTAAGTATTTTCTTTGTATTTTTTATGGGGATTTTATTTGAATATTTTTAGATGTTTTAGTGTTGTAAAAGGAAAAGAATGCAAAAGTAGGGAACTAATCCTAATTTCTACATCTATGTTATTCTAAAAGGAACAAAATCTATTTAAGCATTCCACAATATATTGACAATATTCACAAAAAGAAAAGAATTAAAGTCTAAGCTATTTATGAAAACATATTCACAAGCAACTTCATTTTTTATTCATGTTCTAAAGCTATTTTGAATTAAAGACTAAAACTATGCATTTATCAATTATCAACCAATTATAAATAAAAAAAACAACAATTAAAAAATCTAAAAAAACTATAATATTATAAAAAGTCTAATCGGAGAGAAAACAATTTTTACCAACTTTTATTTAAGAAAAAATCAATTAATTGCAAAAAAGAATTAAAAGCATAAGAGAAAATCAATTTTTATTATTTGTTTTTATTGTCAGCATGGGGTGCAAAAGTAGTTTTAAAATGAACTAGAAACAGTTATAGCAAAACGGGCCAGAGAAAACAGGGGTGTGGGAATAGCAAAGAGCGTTTGGCGCAGTCCATCAGGCGCGGGGTACGTTAGCAAATAGGGAGTGCAGTTCCAGAATTTTGTGAAAACAAGATTACACTCAAAGATGTTTTTGATTTATGGCAAACTCAAATGAGCATTCATACAACAAGGCGGAAGCAGAAAACTCAAAGAAAAGCAAGCATTGATCACTCATGACAAGTACAGGTTGATCTATTATACTTTAGGTCGACTCAACACAAGCAGATCAAGAAGAATGCAGAAAACCAGCAGTTAGGTCGACCTAAAGTCAACCCAGGTCGACCTAAAATGGAGAAAAATCCACATACTTCTGCTAGGTCGACTCACACATCATCCAGGTCGACCTAAATTGATGAAATTTACATACCAGTCTGCTAGGTCGACCTACACAACGACTAGGTCGACCTAATATGTGAAAATGTCCCCAGAATGCATTTTGAGAGGATTCTGGTCGACCTACCCCTTAAACACGTCGACCTAACTGGGAGCAAAATTCTGCAAGCACTGCTAGGTCGACCTAAGCTCTACAAGAGGTCGACCTAACTGATCAAGAATGCCAAAAATTCTGTTTTTCTCATCTCCAACTGCTAAGCTATCTTATATATTATCAAAGGTTCATTATTCAACACAACACCAACGACTGAAAGATACACAAATGCTTCTCATCTTCGGTCTTCATCATCTCCAACACAATTACACATAATCATTCTTGCGTTGCGGGTTAGTGATGAGTTCGATAACGTCCATGGAACGGAATTGAAGATTCCTAGTGGGTGAAGGTTTGTGGGGTTTGTTGGTGAATAAAATCTGCGGGTTTTGTCCTCCACGACGGGTGGTTCTTGGGGGTTTTTATCAAGAGACGTTCATTGAGGATTCGGCTGAGTGTAACGATTGAGGAACGGGGAGTTCAAGGAATCAAGACACTGCAGAAGGGAATCAAAGTGAAGCTCTTGGATAACCTTGATCTTGTTCAAGATTAAGGGGGAAGAAGATTCAAAGGATCGACATAATTGGTTTATCGTTTATCGCTTTGTTATCTTCTTTGTATATACTACTTTCAACATTAATGAAAGATTACCCAATTTCAATTTGGAATTGGGGGCAGACGTAGTCGTAGCGAGGACGATCGACGAACTGCCTAAACAAATATCGTGTTCTTGTCGCTTTTACCTTTTCATTTACATTCTGTTCATACTTGGTTATAATAGCAAATTGATCAACGATTCGAGTGTTAAGATTGTGAATTAAGAACTTACATAAACATCACAATCCACCACACATTGAATTACCTTCAATTTGATCATTATCACCAAGTGTTTGTATATTTGTTTCTATCACTCTTACTGCATTGCAAACATTGTCCATCATACAAAAAGTTAATCTGATTTTCAATAAGAGAAACGCTTTGATTCTGCAACATATGCTCTTATCATTTACCTCAAGTCTTTGACTGGTTTTTTAAACACATATATAATCGTTTCGATAGTGGTTCGGAATAGACGCGAGTCGATTCAGAATCACTTCCGCTGAAAAGTCGTTTAAATCCGTAAAACTGTGAACGATCTATTCACCCCCCCTCTAGATCCTAAGGCCAGCGTCTAACAAGTGGTATCAGAGCTCTGGTTTATTCCGTGCTACGTGAAACACTTATTGGAAAGATGGCTTCCGGACCTAAAGGGGCTCATAATAGAGCTCCAGTTTTCAACGGTGAAAACTATGGCTATTGGAAGGATTGTATGTGTGTCCACATCAATGCAATTGATAGGAACATCTGGACAGCTATTGTCAATGGTCCCTTTCAGATCACCATGACAAATGCAGCTGGTGCAGTTGTTCCAAAACCAGAAAATACTTGGGATGCTGAAGATGAAAAGAGATATGCATACGATTGGAAAGCGAGAAACATTCTAATCTCAGCTCTAGGAGTTGATGAATACTATCGCGTTTCCCATTGTAGATCAGCTAAAGCTATGTGGGACACATTGCAAGTTGCCCACGAGGGAACGGATGATGTCAAACTAGCTAGGATCAATACGTTAACTCAAGAGTTCGAACTCTTCCACATGGAAGATGGTGAATCCATCGAAAACATGCAGAAGAGATTCGTTCATCTGAAAAATCGGTTAAATTCACTTGATAGACCTGTTTCCAATGCAGTTGCTACTAACAAAATCTTAAGATGCTTGAACAGGGAATGGCAACCCAAAGTTACAGCAATAAAGGAAGCAAATGATCTAAACACTTTAGACATCACAACTCTATTTGGTAAACTAGAGGAACATGAACAACACCTTAAATGCCTTGACATGCATGAGAAAAGGACAAAGAAAGAAAAGAACATGGAGAAAGAGGTAGAGAAGAAGTCAATAGCTCTAAAAGCTTCGAGCTCCAAGACCTCAAAACGAGAGCCAAAGGATAGTGACACAAGTGATGACGAAGACTCCGATGATGAGGAAATGGGACTGTTTGTGCGAAGATACAACAAATATCTAAAGAAAAATGGAGCAAAACATTCCGACAAAGGCTTGATCAACTATAGAAAGCAATCAAACATGTTCAAACAAGATGACGACAACAAAGGAAAGATCAAAGGTCTTTGCTTCAATTGTGGGAAAGCCGGTCACTACAAACCGGATTGTCCATACCTTAAGAAAGAAAAGGAGAAGAACCAAAGCAAAGGTCATAACAAATCTAAAAGAGCTTACATAGCATGGGAAAGTGATTCATCTAGTGAAAGCTCATCAAGCGATGAAGAAGAATCAGCAAACCTATGTTTCATGGCTCATCAAAACAAGAAAAAGAAAGCTGTAAGTCATCTTAAACCTGAACTCGTAGATAAGGTATCTCATTCTCAACTAAAACTTGCTTTTGAAGAATTACATAGAGATGCAATTAAAGCTTTCAAACTTTTGGCCTCAAATAAGAAAATATTTTCATATCTTGAATCAAAAGTTGAGAAAACCGAAAAGGATATGGAAGCTTTAAAACAATCTATGCTAGACATTCAAAAGGACAAAGTTGAAATAGATCCTACATCATGGTTTGGTTGTGAGACATGTCACATTTGGCAAAAAGAAGTAAGAGATCTAAAAGCCAAGTTAGACAAGGCTCTACAACCAAAAGTGACTTTTGCGGTTGATCCAAACAAGTTCAAAAGATCGTATACTCCTTTATATAGCAAATACACTTTTGTACCAAAAGTATCAACTAGCAAAACTCCATATTCTCATCATATTACCTGTCATTATTGTTGCAAAAAGGGACATACCATTGAAAAATGCAAATTTAGGAGAATTTTAGTTCCTAAAGGAGTATTTCAATGGTTGCCTAAGTGCAACAAATTGTGTACTCACTACCAAGGACCCAATGAAAATTGGGGACCTCCCTCTTTAAATTAATCTTGCAGGAAAAGTGTCTTGACATTGCCGAAAGGTTGTGGTTCCTTGATAGCGGATGTTCAAGACACATGACTGGAGACCTATCTCTTTTCGTTGAGTTTCAAGCAAAGAAAAAGGGGTATGTCACCTATGGAGATAACAATCGGGGAGCCATACTTGGTAAAGGAAGTGTAGGTAACCCTTCTACCACTACTATAACTGATGTGCTGCTAGTAGAAGGTCTTAAACATAATCTTTTAAGTATAAGTCAATTGTGTGACAAAGAATTTAAAGTAATGTTTACAAATTCTGGCTGCACAATAGAACATACTAAGAAAAGAGACATTATGTTTAAGGGCTTAAGAGTAAACAACATCTACATGCTAAACTTGGATGAGGTATCTAAGTCTAGTACCAAGTGTCTAGTTGCTCTGGGCGATGACTCATGGCTGTGGCATAGACGTCTCGCCCACATAAATTTTGACTTACTTAATAAAGTTGTCTCAAAAGATTTAGTAATCGGCTTACCTAAAATGAAGTTTTCAAAAGATCATCTATGTGATGCTTGTCAAAAGGGAAAGCAAACAAAAATCTCTTTTAAATCAAAGAACGTGGTTTCAACATCACGCCCTCTTGAACTACTTCACATGGATCTCTTTGGCCCTTCAAGGACTAAAAGCATAGGTGGAAACACCTATGGTTTTGTCATTGTCGATGATTACTCGAGATTTTGTTGGACAATCTTTCTACCTAGTAAGGATCAAACTTTTCCAGCTTTCACACAATTTGCAAGATTATGTCAAAACAAAATGAACAACAAAATAGTTGCAATTCGAAGTGATCACGGTGGAGAGTTTGAAAACATTCTTTTTGAAAAATACTGTGATAAACATGGAATTGAGCATAACTTTTCAGCTCCTAGAACACCTCAACAAAACGGAGTAGTTGAACGTAAAAATCGGGTTCTAGAGGAGCTGGCAAGAACAATGCTGAATGAGGGTAATCTACCAAAGTATTTCTGGGCTGACGCGATTAGTACAGCATGTTATGTTTTGAATAGGATAACAATACGTCCTATACTGAACAAAACTCCCTATGAATTACTAAAAGGTAGAAAACCAAATGTATCTCATCTCCATGTATTCGGTTGCAAGTGTTTTGTTTTGAACAATGGTAAGGATAATCTTGGCAAATTCGATGCTAAAGCTGATGAGGGCATATTCCTTGGTTACTCACAATCTAGCAAAGCATATCGAATATATAATAAGAGATTACTTATAGTAGAAGAGTCAGTACACGTTTCTTTTGATGAATCTTATGCAAAATATGTCGAGAAAGGTCTTTCATTTAATGGTGCAGGTCCATCCACTGAAGACATTGTCAAGGATAAGGAAGATGAGGATGAAAGTATTGTAAAGAAAGATGCTGAGAGAGAGAAAGATGAGTCTCACAATGAAAATGAAAAAGAAAGCATCTCAAACAATGAAGAACTTCCCAAGGCCTGGACAAACGTGAAAGACCATCCAATTGACAATATAATAGGAGACATCTCAAGGGGCGTTACAACACGCTCAAAGATAAGTAACTTCTGTCATCATTTTGCTTTTGTTTCACAAGTTGAGCCGAAAAACGCTAAGGATGCATTACTTGATGAGCATTGGCTAATGGCCATGCAAGAAGAATTAAACCAATTTAAACGGAATGATGTTTGGGACTTAGTCCCTCATCCGGGAGATCATCAAGTAATAGGCACTAGATGGGTTTTTCGTAACAAACTTGATGAAAACGGCGTTATTACTAGAAACAAAGCTAGATTAGTTGCCCAAGGTTATAATCAAGAGGAAGGTATTGATTATGAAGAGACATACGCTCCTGTAGCACGTCTCGAAGCTATTCGTCTTTTACTTGCTTATGCTTGTTCTAAAGACTTCAAACTATTCCAAATGGATGTTAAAAGTGCCTTTCTAAATGGCTATATAAATGAAGAAGTCTATGTTGCTCAGCCACCCGGCTTTGAGAATTACATGTACCCAACTCATGTCTATAAGCTGAAACGTGCTCTATACGGTCTTAAACAAGCCCCTCGGGCTTGGTACGAACGTTTGAGCAAGTTTCTCCTTAGTCAAGGGTACTCTAGGGGTAAAGTTGACACTACTCTCTTTATTAAAAGAAAAGATAAAGATATTCTCTTAGTCCAAATTTATGTAGATGACATTATATTTGGGTCGACTAATGCAAAACTTGTCAAAGATTTTTCTAAGCTTATGCAGAGTGAATTTGAGATGAGTCTCATGGGTGAGCTAAATTTCTTCCTTGGCCTACAAATCAAGCAACTCAGTCATGGAACGTTTGTGAATCAAACTAAATACTGTACGGAGCTGCTCAAAAGATTTGGAATGAGTGAAGCAAAAGAAATTGACACACCTATGGCAACAAATACTAATCTAGACAAAGATGAGAAAGGTAAAGAGGTTGACATAAAATTATACCGAGGTATGATAGGTTCACTATTGTATCTTACTGCCTCAAGACCAGACATCATGTTTAGTGTGTGTATGTGTGCAAGATATCAATCTTGTCCAAAAGAATCTCACTTGAAAGCCGTCAAAAGAATTCTGCGATACTTACGTGGAACTACTACATATGGCCTATGGTATCCAAAGGGAAATGAGTGTCATTTGGTAGGATTCTCTGATTCAGATTTTGCTGGCTGCAAATCCGATAGAAAAAGCACCAGTGGAACGTGTCATCTATTCTCAAATTCATTGATAAGTTGGCATAGCAAGAAACAAGTATCGGTTGCATTATCTACTGCTGAGGCAGAATATGTAGCTGCTGGAAGCTGCTGTGCACAAATATTATGGCTCAAGCAACAACTTCTTGACTTTGGTATTAAGCTTGATCGCATACCTATCATGTGCGATAACACAAGTGCCATAAACTTGAGTAAAAATCCTGTCTTACACTCACGTACCAAGCATATTGAAATAAGACATCACTTTCTACGAGATCATGTAGAAAAAGGAGACGTTACATTTGAACATGTAGAAAGCAAGAAGCAACTAGCTGACATATTCACCAAACCTCTAGCAACGGAGCAATACTTCAACATTCGTAGGGAATTAGGGATACTCGATATCTCTAATTTGGGCTAATTACATTTGTTCTCTCTTAATATGATTCCTTTACTTTATATATATATATATGTTCTCTCTTGCTAACATTTTTCTTAGCGTAAAGGTAGTTCATCATCTAGCCAGGCGTCATTCCACATCGATTAAAGGCTGCCATTAAAGTTGAGAAAGCGCATTTTATCTATGGTTCTCTCGTTACTCTTCTATTTTCGTTGTATCTCTTTTTGATGTTGACAAAGGGGGAGATAGATGCTGAGTGTACGGGGGAGCTGTGTTGAGAGATTGACTTGTTGAGAGATAGATGCTGGATGTACGGGGGAGCTTTGTTGAGTCTTTATCACTTACCACCAAAGCTTCGACTAATGGTTTGCCATCATCAAAAAGGGGGAGCATGTGAATACAAGATTACACTCAAAGATGTTTTTGATTTATGGCAAACTCAAATGAGCATTCAAACAACAAGGCGGAAGCAGAAAACTCAAAGAAAAGCAAGCATTGATCACTCATGACAAGTACAGGTTGATCTATTATACTTTAGGTCGACTCAACACAAGCAGATCAAGAAGAATGCAGAAAACCAGCAGTTAGGTCGACCTAAAGTCAACCCAGGTCGACCTAAAATGGAGAAAAATCCACATACTTCTGCTAGGTCGACTCACACATCATCCAGGTCGACCTAAATTGATGAAATTTACATACCAGTCTGCTAGGTCGACCTACACAACGACTAGGTCGACCTAATATGTGAAAATGTCCCCAGAATGCATTTTGAGAGGATTCTGGTCGACCTACTCCTTAAACACGTCGACCTAACTGGGAGCAAAATTCTGCAAGCACTGCTAGGTCGACCTAAGCTCTACAAGAGGTCGACCTAACTGATCAAGAATGCCAAAAATTCTGTTTTTCTCATCTCCAACTGCTAAGCTATCTTATATATTATCAAAGGTTCATTATTCAACACAACACCAACGACTGAAAGATACACAAATGCTTCTCATCTTCGTTCTTCATCATCTCCAACACAATTACACATAATCATTCTTGCGTTGCGGGTTAGTGATGAGTTCGATAACGTCCATGGAACGGAATTGAAGATTCCTAGTGGGTGAAGGTTTGTGGGGTATGTTGGTGAATAAAATCTGCGGGTTTTGTCCTCCACGACGGGTGGTTCTTGGGGGTTTTTATCAAGAGACGTTCATTGAGGATTCGGCTGAGTGTAACGATTGAGGAACGGGGAGTTCAAGGAATCAAGACACTGCAGAAGGGAATCAAAGTGAAGCTCTTGGATAACCTTGATCTTGTTCAAGATTAAGGGGGAAGAAGATTCAAAGGATCGACATAATTGGTTTATTGTTTATCGCTTTGTTATCTTCTTTGTATATACTACTTTCAACATTAATGAAAGATTACCCAATTTCAATTTGGAATTGGGGGCAGACGTAGTCGTAGCGAGGACGATCGACGAACTGCCTAAACAAATATCGTGTTCTTGTCGCTTTTACCTTTTCATTTACATTCTGTTCATACTTGGTTATAATAGCAAATTGATCAACGATTCGAGTGTTAAGATTGTGAATTAAGAACTTACATAAACATCACAATCCACCACACATTGAATTACCTTCAATTTGATCATTATCACCAAGTGTTTGTATATTTGTTTCTATCACTCTTACTGCATTGCAAACATTGTCCATCATACAAAAAGTTAATCTGATTTTCAATAAGAGAAACGCTTTGATTCTGCAACATATGCTCTTATCATTTACCTCAAGTCTTTGACTGGTTTTTTAAACATATATATAATCGTTTCGATAGTGGTTCGGAATAGACGCGAGTCGATTCAGAATTACTTCCGCTGAAAAGTTGTTTAAATCCGTAAAACTGTGAACGATCTATTCACCCCCCCCTCTAGATCCTAAGGCCAGCGTCTAACAAATTTGATCTTTGGGCCCAGAACTAAATGGCCTCGGTCCATCACCTTCAGCATCACAAATTGCTCCATTTTATTTAGTTTAGTTTTTGCGTTATTCAGCATGTGAGAAAAATATTGCTACGTGACATTAAAGCATGTGAGAAGAAAATATCAATTGGGCACATTATCATTTAAGTCACATAAGACAAAAGCAAAGCAACAACCAATAGCAATACACCACCGCATCATTCAATCATTTAAGTAAAGCCAAAAATGGTATTAAATTGAAAACCTAAACCAATGGTAACGTGACACGCATGCTAAACAGAATAAGAACCATGCAGCAAACTCAGGCGCCGGAACCACTGTTCCGGTCGTCTTCTCCGGCCTTTCCCACGGCGGTGGTCCCTCAAAATTGCCAGAAATTAGCGAGATTAGCACTGTTCCACTCGGAATCGCACATAGAACGCGAATCCACCATTGATTTTCCCTAAAACTTCCTCTAAAATCTTGACCGAGAGTCATTCTGAAACCCTAATCTAATGAATCGCCGTTACCACGCAATAAAAAGCTACGGTAAGGCTCAGAATCACGCTGCCAAACCTATGAAAGTTTATATACACAGAAACTCAAGCATTCATCACGACTTAGCAATATCAGATTCACATGACTAACGCATTATACATTTGCGGACATGGCAGCGCTAAGCATCTTGATAAGCCTAAGATACGTTCCTATATGCAAAGAAGATTAAGAAAGCTTACTTAGAAGGAGTTCTTGAGTTGATATGAAGTAGATCGTCCTCAGTCTTGCTGCTACACGAACCAGATGGATGTGGTGATGTTGAGTTCCAGGTTCTTGACTTCAACTCAGCTTAGAGCTTCCTTGGAGTAATGGAGATACTGGAACCGTTTCAGAGAAGATGATGTGATGATGGTGCAGCGTCGAGGCTAGGCCGTGGTGATGATGATGGTGGTTAAGCTGTGGTAGCCGGAGTTAGTTAGAGAGGACGGTTGTGGTGGCCGGAGTTTGTTACAGTTCGTAACAAACTCAGATGGAGGAGGAGAGATTGAACTGAGGGGTAGAGAGAGTGTGGAGTGAACGAATGAGGATGAGAGGAAAGGGAGAGTGTGGGGTGGATGAGTGGATCGTAAGAGAGTAGAGTGAAGGCTGTAGCTCTTTTTATATGGCAAGTGATTAGTGAGTGGTGAGAGCTTTTTGAGTGTGGGACTCTAATGCATAGCTTTGCAACAACTTTTCTCATTTTTTGAATGTGGGACTTGGGATGCAATGCTTAGTGAACAAGTTTTTGGCAAGTATGGCATGGTCTTCACATGGCTTTTTGTGCATCAGCTTTTGCATGGCTCAAAATGGCAAGTGATGGTGACTGTACCTTGATGCATGCTGCAGCCCTCGCACTTCCTTCTAATCCAAGTAGCTTCCTTTGCGGCTTTCTACCTCTCTCGCCATTAGCTCAAATGACTTGTTTTTTGGCTCATGATGTAGGTGACACATGATAGAGCATGATTCATGTTGCTATGATCTCATGATAGTGCTTACAATCCCTTCAAGATGAATTGGAACATGGTAATATACACCCAGCAAGACCTGCGCGCATGACATGGATATTCCCACCTGATGCCTTTACCAATACACACTTTCCAGGAGCATGACTTTGGATACCTCTTACTAGCTCAATATGCGTCTAAAATCAATGTTGCTGGGCTTATTAGATAGAGGACATGGCAAGGAGTGGTTTAGAATCAAGCTTGTTCAAGATAGTGGCTTGTGGAGGAAGAAATTTGAGTCTGAATCTGGCCCACCATGTGTTTGACAAAAAGCCTTGCGCATGCCTTGAACTTCTGCTCAGCCAGACGCGTCATTGTGACTTGATGAGGGCACGACTTTGAAAACTTATATCTCATTCCATATTTGTCCAATTGTGCCAATTCTTGTTTCAATGGATAGAGGGGATGGCAAAGAAAAAGAATGATACCAAGTTTGCATTCATGGCATTTTTGTAGAGCTCAAAAAATGGCTGGAGATTTGGCATGCCATGTGTTTGTGAAAATGCCAGGTCATGACCTGACTGGTGACCTGGAATGTGACTTGATTCAAATGAGTTTCCAGCAACTTCACACCACTTTAACTCTTCATACAAGCTTCAAATGAAAAAGTGTCCAACTACAAAGTTGTTCTCCTCCATGAGAGGAACAACTTTGATGTTAGAATTTTCTTCAAAAAATGCCATTTGCCACGTGTAATCCAGTGTTGAAGTGGACTGCTCAACAAGATTTAAGACATCAAAATTTTTTCTAAGTGTTGGAATGTCTTTTTTCTATTTTTTCCAACTTTTTGCCGAACTCCCGATTTTATCCGTTCTTCGACTTTTCTTGATTAATTTTCCACCAAAAGTCAATATTTGAATAATTTTCCCGATTTTGACCCAAAAGTCAACTGTTCCGATTTTTCCGACTATTGATGAAATTTCCGATTAAATCTCTCCCAATCGAATCCAGTCACACAAACACCCCCACATGGTCAGCATGAGAAGTTTTCCACACATAGAAGCCATTCCCGATTAAATGTTGACCAGAAGGTCAACTGGTTGACTTTGGTCAAAGAAACCCTGATTTAAGGAACCAGATGATTTGCAAGCTTGCACTCTTCAATCAATGCCCTAATTTGAAGCGGAGGGACACCCCAATCCAGGAGGACTTCAATGAACATAGAACCACATGATTATACCTCAGTCTCCTTATTCTCCGATCAAAATTCTTTGCAACAGAGCTTTTCTTGCTAGCCTTTGAACAGCACCAATGATATGCATGCATGGGTATGGATTATGACCTAGGTGATGTATGTACATGAATGCAAAGCCTAAGCCAGTTAGAAGTAAAGGGTAGGACAAATTTGGGGTATGACAATGTGCAACTTCTGAAATTTCTTTCCCTTTTTCAAAAAAGTGGACTATCGTATGAAATTTTTGGAATTTCTATCCCTTCTCTAAAAACGTGGACTATCATATGCACTTTCTGGAATTCATTTCCCATCTCCAAAAACGTGGACTATAATATACAATTTCAGGAATTTCTTTCCTTTCTTCATAAACGTGGTCTAACATATGCAATTTCTGTCAATTTATTTCCCTTCTCCAAAAACATCAACTATTATATGTAAATTCAGGAATTTCTAACCCTTCTCTAAAAACATGGACTATCTATGCAATTTATGGAATTTATTTCCCTTCTCCAAAAACATGGATTATCATATACAATTTCAGGAATTTTCTCCTTTCTTCAAAAACATGGACTATCATATGCAATTTCTGGAATTTCTTATCCTTCTCCAAAAACGTGGCCTAGCATATGCAATTTCTACAAATATCTTTCCCTTCTCCAAAAACGTGGACTGTCATATGCAATTTCTGGAATTTCATTCCCTTTTCCAAAATATATGGTCTATCATATGTAATTTTTTAAATTTCATTCCCTTTTCCAAAAACCGTTGACTATCATATGCAAATTTTGGAACACCTTTTCCTTCTCTAAAAACATGGACTATCATAAGCAATTTTTGGAATTTTTTTACCTTCTCAAAAAACGTGGAATGGCATATACAATTTCAGGAATTTCTTTCCTTCCTTCAAAAATGTGGTCTATCATATGCAATTTCTGCAAATTTCTTTCCCTTCTCCAAAAACATGGATTATTGTATGTAAATTATGAAATTTTCTCCCTTCTCTAAAAACATGGACTATCATATGCAATTTTTGGAATTTATTTCCCTACTCCAAAAACATGAACTATCATATACAATTTCAGGAATTTTTTTCCTTTCTTCAAAAACATGGACTATCATATGCAATTTTTGGAATTTCTTTCCCTTCTCCAAAAATGTTGTCTAGCATATGCAATTTCTGCAAATTTCTTTCCCTTCTCCAAAAACGTGGACTATCATATGCAATTTATGGAATTTCTTTCCCTTTTCCAAAAAATATGGTCTATCATATGCAATTTCAAAAATTTCTTTCCCTTTTCCAAAAACGTGGACTATCATATGCACTTTCTGGAATTTCATTCCCTTTTCCAAAAAAATATGGTCTATCGTAAGAAATTTCTAGAATTTCTGTCCCTTCTCCAAAAACATGGTATAGCATATGCAATTTGTAACACACGTATATTTTAATTTTAATTTTAATTTTATCGGAATTTAAATTAATAATTAGAATTATTATTGGTTTTGTGGAAATTAATCGGAATATATTGGGTTACTGCATTGGGCCATGTGTGACGGTAGTAAGGAATGGGGGCTGTTATGTTAGTAAAACCCTATTTCTAATTAAAAGTTATATTTAATAAAAAATAAGGAAATTGGAAAGAGGAGATAGAACGTGAAAGAAGAGCTGAGAAGGAACGAACTCAAGAACGTGAAAGAGGAACAGAAGAGGAAGAGACCAATCAAGAACTTTTGGCTAAGGTAAGGGGGATTCTTCTGGTTACTATCTCTTATCGTATTGTAGATAATAAATTTGATTAGAAGTATTGTTAGGTCAATTAATCATATGATTAGATTAGGGTTTGGGATAATTTTGAATAGATTATATAATTCAATGATTCCAATGTTAATTTTTGTGTATAATTGTGTGTGAATATATGTTTTTGGATGAATATGTTGTTGTTGATGTGTTGTTGTGTTCCTCCATGAAACTGGATCTATGAGTATAAATCCCTAACTAAATGAGTAGAAGTTAGGTTGTTAATGTGTAAAAATTTATATAGGATGATAGGTTGTTGAAGTTAGATGAATCCTATAGGTTTAAGTGTGCAGAAATTCTAATTTAGACCCAAAATCCCAGGCTGTAATGGTGAAAACCGAGAGGAAGATGAACTAGTGCGATTGCAGGTTTTGGAGAAGCGTTTGGTAATTTGTGTATGATACGCGTATGCGGAACGTTCCCAAGGTCCATACGCGTATGGTAAGCGCCCTGTCCCATCCCAGATTGTACTCCTCTGCCTGTACGCCTATAATACACGTATGAAGAGGTGGGATACGCGTATGATGTGTTTTGTGTAGAAATGAGCCTCTACGGATACGCGTACGGTACGCGTATGACTAGTGTGTTTGCATAATTTCTACGTTTGGTGATTTTTGAAAGTTTGATGATGTGTAACTTTGAACCGTTGCCCTGTTTTGAGTGTCATTTTGAGTATGATGAACCTTGTGATATAACCTTTGTGTTGGTTGATGATTTGATTTTATTTGAATGATATATATATATATATAAACATGCTTGATGATGATGAATGATGATGATGATGGTTTGAGTATGAGATGATGTTGCTCATTAATTCGACGATGGTATAAGTATGTTAGATATATGTTTGCATTCATTCATAATCATTGTTGAGGGTTGTATTCAGATGATTGTTGTGGATCAGTGAAGGGCATAATTCTCATTGTATGGAATTTGTGCTTGTAGGGCTGTATCTTGATGATGTTGGATCGGTCGGTGGGTTATTCCCATTGATGATGTTGGTACCACATGCATAGTGTCAGTTCATTCATATGCATGATTTTCATAACATGAATAAATGTGTTTTGATGTTATGGTTTGATGATTGGTGATTGTGTGTTGATGAATTGTTTGAATATAATACAATTGAGTGAATGATATAACTATGATATGTTGTTGTTTATGATGCAATAATATTTGTTAGTTGTGAATGAATCTCACCCTTACATGTTGTCATTTTCAGATTGAGGATAGCGGCTTCGACTTGGTGAGGATTAGCTCTTAAGTTAGCGTGTTTAGTATAGCGTCAGGTGTCATGCTCTGATATTGTAACACTGCAGAACGCGAGTCTGAGTTTATAATTTTAAAAATCTATTTGTTTTAATTTGAGTTTTGAGGGATATAGTTTCAATGATGTTAAACTTATCATTATGATTTAATTTCCGATGTGCTATCATGAAATGTTATAATTTATGATGCATTTTCCTCACTGAATGCATGACAATGATGTATGATGTTTGTTTTAAATTGAATTGTGGCACCCTTGTTTTCATGTTACTCTGAATTATTTATTTAATTGTCGCGGGGTTTAGAAGGATGATACACAATTTCTGCAAATTTCATTCCCTTTTCCAAAAACAAGGACTATCATATGCAATTTCTGGAATTTCTTTCCCTTTTCCAAAAAATATGGTCTATCATATGCCATTTTAGAAATTTCTTTCCCATCTCCAAAAAAGTGGACTATCATATGAAATGTCTGGGATTTCTTTCCCTTCTCTTAAAACGTGGACTATCATATGCAATTTCTGGCATTTATTTCCCTTCTCAAAAAATGTTGACTATCATATACAATTTTAGGAATTTATTTCCCTTCTTCAAAAATGTGGTCTATCATATGCAATTTCTGCAAATTTCTTTCCCTTCTCCAAAAACGTGGACTATTATATGTAAATTTTGGAATTTCTTTCCTTTCTCTAAAAACGTGACTATCATATGCAATTTCTGGAATTTATTTCCCTTCTCCAAAAATATGGTCTAGCATATGCAATTTCTGAAAAAAAATTTCCCTTTTCCAAAAACGTGGACTATCATATGCAATTTTTGGAATTTCTTTCCCTTTTCCAAAAAATACGGTCTATCATATGCAATTTATGAAATTTCTTTCCCTTCTCCAAAAATATGGACTATCATATTCAATTTCTGGAATTTCTTTCTCTTGTCTAAAAACGTGGACTATAATATACAATTTCAGGAATTTCTTTCCATTCTTCAAAAACATGGTCTATCATATGCAATTTCTGTTAATTTCTTTCCCTTCTCCTAAAACATGGACTATTGTATGTAAATTCAGGAATTTCTAACCCTTCTCTAAAAACGTGGACTATCATATGCAGTTTCTGGAATTTATTTCCCTTCTCCAAAAACATGGACTATCATATACAATTTCAGGAATTTTCTCCTTTCTTCAAAAACATGGACTATCATATGCAATTTCTGGAATTTCTTTTTCTTCTCCAAAAACGTGGCCTAGCATATGCAATTTCTACAAATGTCTTTCCCTTCTCCAAAAACGTGGACTGTCATATGCAATTTCTGGAATTTCATTCCCTTTTCCAAAATATATGGTCTATCATATGCAATTTTTCAAATTTCATTCCCATTTCCAAAAACCGTTGACTATCATATGCAAATTTTGGAACATCTTTTCCTTCTATAAAAACATGGACTATCATATGCAATTTTTGGAATTTTTTTACCTTCTCAAAAAACATGGAATATCATATACAATTTCAGGAATTTCTTTCCATTCTTCAAAAACATGGTCTATCATATGCAATTTCTGTCAATTTCTTTCCCTTCTCCAAAAACGTGGACTATTGTATGTAAATTCAGAAATTTCTAACCCTTCTCAAAAAAGTGGACTATCATATGCAATTTCTGGAATTTATTTCCCTTCTCCAAAAACGTGGACTATCATATAAAGTTTCAGGAATTTTTCTCCTTTCTTCAAAAAGATGGACTATCATATGCAATTTGTGGAATTTCTTTCCCTTCTCTAAAAACGTGGCCTAGCATATGCAATTTCTACAAATTTCTTTCTCATTCCCAAAAACGTGGACTGTCATATGCAATTACTGGAATTTCATTCCCTTTTCCAAAAAATATGGTCTATCATATGCAATTATTTAAATTTCATTCCCTTTTCTTAAAAACGTTGACTATCATATGAAAATTTTGGAACACCTTTTCCTTCTCTAAAAACATGGACCATCATATGCAATTTTTGGAATTTTTTTCCCTTCTCAAAGAACGTGGAATATCATATACAATTTTATAAATTTCTTTCCCTTCTTCAAAAATGTGGTCTATCATATGCAATTTCTGCATATTTCTTTCCCTTCTCCAAAAACATGGACTATTGTATGTAAATTATGAAATTTTCTCCCTTCTCTAAAAACATGGACTATCATATGCAATTTTTGGAATTTATTTCCCTACTCCAAAAACATGAACTATCATATACATTTTCGGGAATTTTTTTCCTTTCTTCAAAAACATGGACTATCATATGCAATTTGTGGAATTAATTTCCCTTCTCCAAAAATGTGGTCTAGCATATGCAATTTATGCAAATTTCTTTCCCTCCTCCAAAAACGTGGACTATCATATGCAATTTATGGAATTTCTTTCCCTTTTCCAAAAAATATGGTCTATCATATGCAATTTCTGAAATTTCTTTCCCTTTTCCAAAATCGTGGACTATCATATGCACTTTCTTGAATTTCATTCCCTTTTCCAAAAAATATGGTCTATCGTATGAAATTTCTAGAATTTCTTTCCCTTCTCCAAAAATGTGGTCTAGCATATGCAATTTCTGCAAATTTCTTTCGCTTTTCCAAAAACATCGACTATCATATGCAATTTTTAGAATTTCTTTCTCTTTTCCAAAAAATAGGGTTTATCATGTGCAACTTCTGAAATTTCTTTCCCTTTTTCAAAAAAGTGGACTATCGTATGAAATTTTTGGAATTTCTATCCCTTCTCTAAAAACGTGGACTATCATATGCACTTTCTGGAATTCACTTCCCTTCTCCAAAAACGTGGACTATAATATACAATTTCAGGAATTTCTTTCCTTTATTCATAAACGTGGTCTAACATATGCAATTTCTGTCAATTTATTTCCCTTCTCCAAAAACATGAACTATTATATGTAAATTCAAAAATTTCTAACCCTTCTCTAAAAACGTGGACTATCATATGCAATTTCTGGAATTTATTTCCCTTCTCCAAAAACATGGACTATCATATACAATTTCAGGAATTTTTCTCCTTTCTTCCAAAACATGGACTATTATATGCTATTTTTGGAATTTCTTCCCCTTCTCCAATAACGTGGCCTAGCATATGCAATTTCTGGAATATATTGCCCTTTTCCAAAAACGTGGAATATCATATACAATTTCAGGAAGTTCTTTCCCTTCTTCAAAAATGTGGTCTATCATATGCAATTTCTGCAAATTTCTTTTCCTTCTTCAAAAACGTGGATTATTGTATGTAAATTATGAAATTTTTCTCCCTTCTTTAAAAAGGTGGACTATCATATGCAACTTTTGGAATTTATTTCCCTACTCCAAAAACATGAATTATCATATACAATTTCAGGAATTCTTTTCCTTTCTTCAAAAACATGGACTATCATATGCAATTTGTGGAATTTCTTTTCCTTCTCCAAAAATGTGGCCTAGCATATGCAATTTCTACAAATTTCTTTCCCTTCTCCAAAATCGTGGACTATCATATGCAATTTATGGAATTTCTTTCCCTTTTTCGAAAAATATGGTCTATCATATGCAATTTCTGAAATTTCTTTCCCTTTTCCAAAAACGTGGACTATCATATGCACTTTCTGGAATTTCATTCCCTTTTCCAAAAAATATGGTCTATCCTATGCACTTTCTAGAATTTATTTCCCTTCTCCATAAATGTGGTATAGCAAATGCAGTTCTGCAAATTTCGTTCCCTTTTCCAAAAATGAGGACTATCATATGCAATTTCTGGAATTTCTTTCCCTTTTCCAAAAAATATGGTCTATCATATGCAATTTTAGAAATTTCTTTTCCTTATCCAAAAAAGTGAACTATCGTATGCAATTTCTGGAATTTCTTTCCCTTCTCTTAAAACATGGATAATCATATGCAAATTCTGGAATTTATTTCCCTTCTCCAAAAACGTAGACTATCATATACAATTTTAAGAATTTCTTTCCTTTCTTCAAAAATGTGGTCTATCAAATGCAATTTCTGCAAATTACTTTCCCTTCTCCAAAAACGTGGACTATTATATGTAACTTTTGGAATTTCTTTCCTTTCTCTAAAAACGTGGACTATCATATGCAATGTCTAGAATTTATTTCCCTTCTCCAAAAACGTGGACTATCATATACAATTTCAGGAATTTTTTTTCCTTTCTTCAAAAACATGGACTATCGTATGCAATTTTTGGTATTTCTTTGCCTTTTCCAAAAAATACGGTCTATCATGTGTAACTTCTGAAATTTCTTTCCCTTCTCCGAATACATGGACTATCATATGCAATTTTTGGAATTTCTTTCCCTTCTCTAAAAACGTGGACTATCTTATGCACTTTCTGGAATTCATTTCCCTTCTCCAAAAACGTGGACTATAATATACAATTTCAGGAATTTCTATCTTTTCTTCAAAAACGTGGTCTATCATATGCATTTTCTAAAATTTCTTTCCCTTCTCCAAAAACGTGGCCTAGCATATGCAATTTCTACAAATTTCTTACCCTTTTCCAAAAACGTGGACTGTAATATGCAATTTCTGGAATTTCATTCCCTTTTCCAAAAAGGTGGAATATCATATGCAATTTCTGGAATTCCATTCACTTTTCCAAAAAATATGGTCTATCATATGCAATTTCTGGAATTTCTTTCCCTTCTCCAAAAATGTGGTATAGCATTCCCTTTTCAAATTTCATTCCCTTTTCCAAAAACGAGGACTATCATATGCAATTTCTGGAATTTCTTTCCCTTTTCCAAAAAATATGGTCTATCATATGGAATTTCGAAAATTCTTTCCGTTCTCATAAAAAGTGGACTATCATATTTCTGGAATTTCATTCCCTTTTCTTAAAATGTGGACTATCATATGCAAATTCTGGAATTTATTTCCCTTCTCCAAAAACGTAGACTATCATATACAATTTTATGAATTTCTTTACTTTCTTCAAAAATGTGGTCTATCATATGCAATTTCTGCAAATTTCTTTCCCTTCTCCAAAAACGGGGACTATTATATCTAAATTTTGGAATTTCTTTCCTTTCTCTAAAAACATGGACTATCATATGCAATGTCCAAATTTATTTCCCTTCTCCAAAAACGTGGATATCATATACAATTTCAGGAATTTTTTTGCGGAATCTCCCCTGTTGCGTGCGACTATTGGAAGCTGCAATTTCAAGTCGACGAAACTTCACTTTTGATTTTAACAATTGTTGTGTTTTTCTCTCATTGAAAATAGAATAGGTAGAAGGGAAAATTACACTGTTGATTGCCTTCTTTAAACGAGAATCAGGAGGTTTTGGTGGAACTTCTAACTCGACATCATCGTGAAAGTATCCACCTTCGGAATAAGATTCGATCATGAATGTTGTTATAAATAATAACTTGTCGATTACAGCATGAGGTGAAAAGTTATTCCTAATCATCTTGAGTATGTCATTAGCATTCCTTTGGTCATAAATAACAACAGCTTGTGCACATTGAGTTAACAAAGTCCATAAATCTACCATAGTACTTAGATTTTTACCCTTGTTTGATCCTTTCTTGGAACGGGATGCTTTTCTATTAGATTCCTGTGAATGTGATTGTTCAAGACTAGTACAAAAAATAGATGGACTTTTACTGTCGTTACAAAGAAGTACCTCATCAAACATCTCTGATAGCTCTGAATCATCAGAATAAATAGCTGAAACCTTGTTACTTCTCAGATCTAAACCAATATCATTCATCTAATGTCCTCTCTTTCCCCTTGATCCTCTAGAACCCAAAACTATATTATTACAAATGTTACCCTCTTCATTCATCTTCCAAGCACCATTTGAAAAATGGAAAACAACTTCTACCTCTCTAAATGGAATATGAGGTATTTTACCAAACAACTGAGTGGGAAAAAGTTGAAAACATAGTGTTGGCATATTTGTATAGTTCACTTTCTCCACAACAAAAAATATGAGCAACTTGAGGGTCAATTGAGGTTTTGGAATTAATGATGGTATAGGATGGGTTTATAACTAAGCTGTTCCGTAAAGGATTTTTAGAATCACATGAATTGTTTACCTTAGAAAGAAGTGGCGGAGGCATGATGAAATTGTTCTGAACAAAAACAGGATCTTCCATAACAACATCTGCCTCAGTCAAACGGCCTTCATTCTGCTGATGAACTTGTTTGTCTTTAGTGGTTTGCTAGATTTCACTTCTAGCTGTAGCATCTTTAGAAATCGATTTGGGCTCGGAGTTAGGGACAGGTTCAGGTTCAAGCTCCCCCTCTTCCGTTTCGCTACTGTTTCCACTCTCATCTTGTTGCAATAACTCTTCAGTTTTCTTAACCTCAACACTAACACTTTTGGGTTGTGCATTTTCTGAATCCTTAGACAAATAAGGTGACTTCGATACTGACTTAGCATCTCTAAACACCCTTGGAGAAAAAATCTTGTCTTCGACTGTTCACTCTCTGAATCCTCCGACTAACTAGGTGATTTCACTTCCCTAAAAAGAACCCTTGGTTGAATGCACTACCCTCTATTCAACTCTACTACCATTTTTCGGATTTTTAGGTGAAGATGCTAATGCCATCAATGAGATCAGAGGTCTTTGAGACCCTTTTGACAAAAGGTTTTATGCGGGTTTTGAATTGGGAAAAGAATATGGTGTGGGTTTGGTGTTGAGAGAGAAGGGTGAATCAGAAGGTTTTTGTGATTTTTTTTTTTAGCTTTTCTTAAAAGAGAGATGAGACACTTGCAAATGCTTCTCAAATTCTCTTTTAATATTAGAGTGGGTTTGATATTTATGATTAATTGTGAAGGTGTTTGTTGGTTGCAGTTGTTGGTGATAATTGTTGTAATGGTATGAATAATGATATGTTGTATAGGATGAATATGAGTTAGGATTAGGTGTAGTTGGTGAATACCCATGATTTAGATACAAATTTGGTGATGATGATCCAACATGAGTGTTACAAGGTGTAAAAAGTTCCCATGGAAAAGTTGGAAATGAAGATGTGGTACGAGATGTAAAAGATGGGTTTGTGGGATAGGTAGGAGGAATACTCCATGGATGATATGAAGGTGTTGTTTACGGTGATTTCTGGTAAACAACCGCTAGTCTTCCAAACTATAATAAATAGGATTTGGTTACTCGCAGGATCGACTAGATTGATCCTAGGACATAGTCAAAAAGATTGTTATTCATGATAGTTCGAATTATGTCTTTGATTGGTGTGTCTTGAAATAAGAAATACTTAATCAAAGAAATAAAGATTAGCAATCACCTTGTTATACACGTAAATATAACATCAGCGAAGGGTAAGTTAAAAATAAAACATAAGACAAAACTGTAAAAGTGCAAGAATCTTAAAGTGCATGGACGTTAAATGCTTCGAAAATTAAATGACATGAAAGTAACAAGTGCAGGAATATAAATGACATAAAGTAAATGAAAGGCAATAATATCGAAAGATACTTGAATAAAGAGAAAAATACACATGTATTTAAATTGGTGTTGGTGTCATACGTACATTTCTCAGCGAACTCTTTCTCTTAACACTTGATACTTGAGTAATATGTGAGTGATTTGTACAAAATGAACACACGGAATCCTAACATTAAGACCCTTATTTATACTAGTTTCGACCCTAACGGTCCTACACTAATCTAATGCCACGTTGCCCACAGAAAATCCAGGGATGCCATCTGTCTTCGTGCGGTTACATAAACTATTTCGAAATTCAAATCATCCCGCATGAATCTCCCTTCGACGCGTGGCAACATAATCAGAATCGAGAATGCCACGAAAACACGCTAAGCTTCAGTACTTCACATATTTTGCAAAAAACGTATAAGTCCCAAAGACTATTCTTTTCGTATTTAGCTTCAGCGTTCACTATCTTTGTTCCAACTTAAACATCATTCTCGAAGCATGGCCATCAGTAGCCAGCTTTATCTTCAAAGATGATCATCAGTAACCATCTTCCTTTAAATTCCAAGTCTTCAAAGGACATTCTTCTCAAACGAAATCTTCAGCTAACAGGTGTATGATAAGGATAATCCATAGGAGGATTTGAGTACATTGATGAAAGCACCAATTGATAGGAAGCAATTGCTATCAAAGCTATAATATAGGGTTTTAACTAGAAAGAGGAAGAGCACTAAAATAACAAAATAGAATTAAAGGAAATAAAAGATTTTTTCATTTGATTGATACTCTAATGTCTCAATGAGACTACAATATATAATACTTCTAGTGGGTAATAAACTTAAAGACCCAAATACTAGTAAAAACCCAATAACAATATTGATAACTAATAATATAAATTCTATTATACCCCTCTATCACAGAGTGAAGAGCAGGATTTAGTTATATGGAACAACAATTTCCTGGAGGGCTACTCTGCCATGAGCGGTTACAGTTTGCTTCATGTTCCGTCCGTGCAGAATGAAAGGGTTTTGGAAGCGGTTCGTTATCAACAGTTTGAAAAATTATGGAAAACGTTGATTCCGTTTTGAATCAAAGCTTTTGGTTGAAGGTGTCTTTGGAACAGGTTACCGATAAAAGATTTGCTTTTCGTTAGAGGTATTGTGTCAACACCGTCGGAGATGTCTTGTTGTTTTTGTTCTTTTATTGAAGAATCTTTACATCATATTCTAATTACTTTTCCGGTTGCAAACGAGTTTGGGATTAAATAAGAATTTGGTTCAGCATTCGCGTGGAGCAAGGCTTATCGTTAGGTAACAGTTTCGCTTTTTGGTTTGATTTCTTCAGGAGTAAGAAAGTGAAAGTTGGCAAAGAAGGCTTTCTTTGGTTGGTAGTTTGTTGGAGCATTTGGACTACTCGAAATGAGGCGATATTTAAGAGAGAATCTTGTATTTTGTCTGATTTGGTTTGGAATATCAAGATTTTGGCTTGAAAATGGTCTATGGTGGAGGATATTACTCATACCAATAGCAACTTTTATAATTTTTGCAAAGATCCTTTGCATTATTTAGTTTAAGTATCTATTGGTTTGTAATTTTCTTTTTGGCCATTTTTATTCTTTTGTATCAGGGTTGGAGTACCCCTGGTATTTCTTTCAATATACCTTCGCTTAAAAAAAAAACTATTATTTTTTAGTTTATTTAAATTATTTTTTCCATCTTTAAATGGTGATCTATAAATTTATAAATAATTGTTCTCTATTTTCATTATTTAAATTTGAAGTACATGTTAATTTTATCACAAATTTGTTTCAAATCAATTGAAATGTAGTTCTTTTAAAATCATTTTATCATTTCAATCAATATCCCACGTTAATCTTATGCTTAGTTAAAATATATAATAATATATATATATATATATATATATATATATATATATATATATATATATATATATATATATATATATATATATATATATATAATATTTAATAATATCTCACATTTGATGAATATTTTTTAGAAGGGTAAAGTTCAAGTTTTATGGTGGATAAAGGCTTATGAGTCATCTTTTGAAGTTGAGTTTCAAGTTTGGAGGAGTAAGTCGCTTCAATGCATTTTATGCATTGGAGTCTAGTTTGAGTTTTGATTGTCTTTGAGTGACTTGTAACGACGTATCTTTTGCTGGATTAGCTCTTTTAATATATTTTGTGCTTGAAGGGTTATTTTGTGATTAATATATTTTTAGTTTTTTAAAAAAAATATTAAAAAATTGTTTTAATAGACTTATTTATACTAATCACTTGTTTGTCTGCAATCTTATAATAAACTCAATTTAGTATATTATATCAATGTTCATTTTTACTTTAAAAATATAAAATGTATTAAATTTAACTAACTATTCAATCACATACAAAGAATTGTCTCATGTATGAGTTGTGTGTACTCAAAACTTTTTTTATAATTCATTTTTAAAATATATAATAAATAATTGTCACCAATTAATCTAAAAAATACAAAGAAAAATATTTTTCATCATTATTTATATAATAAAAATATGAAGCACATGTTTGTTAGTGATATAGAAAAATACAGTACACATATTTATCACATATAAGTAAAAAAACGAGACTAATGTTTATTGTGGATACATAAAAATAAAACTTGAGTAAAATATTTATTATTGATTATCGTAAAAAGAATTATATTTGATAAATATAAATAAAAAAATGAAAATGTACTTCGTTAATAAATATTAATAAATAAAACATAATTAAAAATTAAATCTCCTACTAATTTCTAAGAGTGAACGAATGCATAGCATAATAAAATAATAAGCATTTGAGTGGATCAAATTAATTTGAAAATTCGGAGAACATAAGTGAAGTATGAGAAAATTATAAAAGTACAAACATTATACATTATACATGCAAATATTTGGAAATTTTTTTTTTTAACTTTATTCCTACAATTAGCAACATTGACATATCCCTGATACACACTTTGGATGATTAGGACGAAAGCAGTTAGTCATTGCTTTACTACATTGTCGATTAGATTGACATATGATAACTCCTGTGATGTTAAATTATAAAATTTTAATAATAAAAAATGAAATATTAAGATTAAAATTTAAAAATAAATTGCAAAATTGAACTTACCATCTGTTACAATGAAGAATATGAAAAGAAAAATAATTATGACACTAACAAACTTAAGAATTTGTTGTGCCATATGTTTTTTAATTTGTATTTTAAAATATGCATTTTATTATTATTTTATAGTGTAAAAAATAACATTTTTTAATTAGAATTTATGATTAATGTCTCTTAATAGTTGTTAGAATCCATTTTAGAATTTCAATATTACCGCTTTTTAAAATTACATTATTTTAATATATCTCTCTCCCCTCATATTTTTAGATTTAATTTACTTGACATGTTTTTGTAGAAATAATGCATGAATGAGATGTAAACATATATTTATTTACTAATTAAATGTTTTATTGGATCAGACATAAAAACATATGAAAATTACATGAGTTGGACAAAAGATGTTCGTTGTAGATCCAATAACTCCTCGAAGAGCCATATTCGGATTTGCAATAATCAAACTTCCACTACACATGCACCAAAGGTTGCACTTGATGTTTTCCTTGTCCATGTAAAAATATTTTTTTAATTATAAATGAATGTTTTTAAAACAACCATATATATATATATATATATATATATATATATATATATATATATATATATATATATATATATATATATATATATATATATATATATATATATATATATATATATATATATATATATATATATATATATATATATATATATATATATATATATATATATATATAGATTGATTTCTCTTTCTAAAATCTTTAATATTTATTTTAAATAAATATAGAAAGAGAAACCAATTCAGTTCATTAAAATCAAAAAAATCAAAATTTAACGGTCGTGATTCATTGTTCTTATTTCTCATAATAACGAAGTGTTCTCACCTGAGTCGTCCCCATATATATATATATATATATATATATATATATATATATATATATATATATATATATATATATATATATATATATATATATATATATATATATATATATATATATATATATATAGGAGTGATATATATTTACTCCAAAAGTAAGTGTTGAACACTTATTCCAAATCTTAACCATTGATTATCCTGAATCTAACGGTTTTAATTAATTTTTTATATAGAAAAATATTTCCAAAAATAATTAAATTAAATGATCATGATTCTGACTTAAAGAAGTTTTATTCTATTTTTGGTAATTAATAATTTTGATTTTTTCAAATTATAATTTATTCTTTTTGTCATAAAATTAATTTAAATATCTCCTAATTTTGTAACAATTAAATCAAACTTCAATTTTATAAAAATGTGATTCTAAATATTTCTTAAAAAATCACGATTCTTAGTAAAAAAAACATTTTCTTACCTTAAAATATATCAATTATATAGTGAATTTAAGTAAATAAGATATAAATTTATTTACATAAAAAATAGAAAAATTTGTTTAAAGTTAAAAAATTATATAAAAATAAGTTTTGATATTAATAAATATTAAAAATCATAAATTTTTAAGAAATATTATAATAATAAGTGAATAGAATATAATTTTATATTATTATAAAAATTGTGATTTGTTTAAAACTGTTAGTAAGCATTATTTTGATGAAAAATAATGTTTGTTACTAAGAAAACATTGGTATTAAAATTGTGATTTATTTTAAAGAAAAAATAATATTGTATTCGCTTAATATAACTAATAAAACTGTTTTGTTTTTAAATACAATACAAAATAATTCTCAAAATATGTATAAAGATACAAAAAAACTAAATAATAAATAATTAGAACATAATAATTAAGTTGTGGATCAAATAAAATTTTATTTTAAAAAGTAGTGCAATTATTTTTTAAATTAAGAATACAAGTTCTTTTAATTAAAAAAATTATATTTTTATTACAAAATGATAAAAATAACATATTTTAAGATATATTAGAAAAAAATCACTTGATTTTGATTAATATTTTTTAAAAATACGTGAATTTTTATATTTCTTAGTAACAAATATAATTTTTCATCAAATAATGTTTACTAACAATTTTAAACAAATCACAATTTTTATTATAATATAAAATTATATTCTATTCACTTGTTCTTATTAATATTTCTTAAAAATTTATGATTTTCTTTTTGAAATAAAAGCTTTATATTTCAAAGGAAGAATGTACAAACTGTTATGGCCATTAGCTAATTACATAGAGCCTAACTCCTTACATAAGTAACATAGCAATTTTGCTTCTATAGATGGTATGCTTCCATCCTCTATAAACAATAGCATCAACTATATTTTTAACATTTCTATCACTATCTATAGTATAGGTATCTTTATGAAAAATGTAGTTGTTTCTTTGGGTCGATGTAGCATAGATTGTCCCTGCTGCCACAACTTTGAATAGACCCTTCCTCCAACCCTTACCATGAGTCCAGGTCTTTATCCAATTAAGATTCACAGTCCTGTTATCAAGTTGCATCCATTTACAAGTTTCAGCCCATATAACAGTGGAGTGTTTACATTTGAACATAATATGCTCACGAGACTCCACATCATGCCCACATAGCTCACATCTAGTATCTTTCAGCAGCCCAAATTTAAAGAGTCTCTCCTTTGTCGCCATACGCCCATGACAGCAAAGCCAAAGGGTAACCTTAGCACGAGGTCTGGCTATATTATGGCACATTAGGTGGTGCCAGTCAATACCAGAAGTCGAATCCTCCTGTATCAGGCAGTGGTAAACTCTAGTCATGGAAAACTTTCTGCTATTTACCATGCTGTCCCAGATTTGGCTGATGGCTCTAATATTATATTTCCTGTTCATGATGTTCTTCATTATCCAAGTACAGTTATCCTTGGCATCTGCATTCAATGGCTCCTGCCCTTTAAGGTAGTAGCAATGTACCCATTTAACCCAAAGGTTATCCATTTTCAGACAAATATTCCATAAACATTTGATGAGGGCTACCTTATTCCAGACCTCAAGGTTGAAAATGTCAAGACCTCCCAATTTAATAGGTTTACATACCTTCGCCCAAGCCACAAGGCTTTTTTTCTAACCACCCCAAATGAATGCCCTGCAAATAGAGTTAACCTTGTGCAAGACACTTTGGGTAAAGGAAAGCAAGCCATTCAGTATTGGGCTATATCCAGACAAACAGTTTTAACAAGCAGAATTTTACCAGCACTACTGAGGAGTTTAGAGGACCAGTGCCTAATCCTAGTAACAATTCTATCAACAATAGGCATGTAGTGATTTATGGTCAGTTTTCTACTAGATAGAGGAATACCAAGGTATCAGATGGGAAGTTGTCCCTTATCAAATTCAGTAGTTGCTTGAATTCTATGGACAGTTTGCTCATCCATACCACTACAGAACAACTTACATTTCTTAGGGTTTACAATAAGGTCAGTGGATTCAGAGAATTGATTAAAAGCTTTAAGAATAAGCTCAATAGATACCTGATCTCCTCTGCTGAAAAGGAGAATATCATCTGCAAATGATAAGTGTGTTATGGCCAATTTCTTGCATTTACTGTGATGTTTAAAATCACAATTCTGCTGCATCAAAGTCATCTTTCTATTGAGATATTCCATCATGAGAATAAAGATCAAGGGGGAGATAGGATCTCCTTGCCTTATTCCTCTCTTGGCATGTATCTCCTCAGTGAAGCTACCATTGACATTGAACTTGTAACTAACAGTGCTAACTGTCTTTAGAGTCCAGTCTATGAATTTAGGTGGAATTCCTATTTCTCTTAGAACACACTCCATAGCTGTCCAGTCTACCATGTCATAGGCCTTTTGGAGATCCAATTGCATCATGCACCTTGGTTTACCACCTTTTCTATTATATCCTTTCATGAGCTCAAAAGCGAGTAGGATATGATTGTGGATGACTTGGCCATGTATGAAAGCTGCTTGGCTCTGATGGACAATATCTTTCAGGATGGGGCTCAATCTGTTTGTCATTATTTTGGACAGCACTTTATAGAAAGTAGTACAAATAGAAATGGGTCTGTATTCTTTCATGGCTATAGGATTTTCAGTCTTAGGCACAAGAGTAACAATTGTACTGTTAAATGCCTTAAACAGGTTACCTTTGTCGAAGAATTCATGGACAGCTACAATGACATCCTGCTTGATTATAGGCCAGCTGGATTTAAAGAACTTAGCTCCATAGTCATCCATGCCTGGGGCTTTAAGATCACCAAGACTCTTTAAGGCCTTCAGGATTTCCTCTTTTGTAACACTAGCTGTTAGAGCTTCTCCTTGGGCATAAGTGACTTGAGGGCTAAGTCTCATGGCTTGAATGTCAACTCGCTTAGAACAGTTTCCCTTTTTTCCCATCAGATTACCATAGAAAGACATAACCTCTTTCTGGATATCTTGTTGCTCAGTTATGATAGTTCCATCTTCTTGATGCAGCAGACTAATGCTTTTATTCAGATTCTTCTTCTTAAGAGTGGCATAGTAGTAAGCTGTATTTTCATCTCCCAATCTCAACCAGTCAACTTTTGTTTTTAGAACAAGAGTTTTCTCCTCTATGTCATTCAGGTAAATAACTTTTTCATTACATTCCTTAACTCGAGCAACACAAGTGTTGCTAAATCTGTTATTGTTAAGGTCAAGATGAGCTTGTTCAAGATTAAGTCTAGCTTGATTCACTTGATTCTTTAGCCCACTCAGAGGTTTGCTAAGATTGGTGAGTACAGGTTTCAGTCTCTATAATTTATTCCACAGAACATACATAGGTGAACCTCTGATGGGTTTGTTCCAACTCTCTCTAACAGTCTCCTCATATTCTGCTAACTCAGTCATGCAGTTTAAGAACTGGAATTGTTTAGGGTACCTCTTTTTTGTCACCTTGGGGATGACATGAAGTAAGGCATGGTCAAAAACTCCTGGAGATAGGTGAGCAAGAGTCAGGTCCATATACTCTTTAAACCAAGCAGTTTTGCACAACATTCTATCAATTCTAGAATGTATGGTGTCCTCAGCATGTCTATTGCACCAAGTATAGTATTCTCCCAGACTATCCATCTCACTCAGGTCAGCTTCATGCATCATGTCCTGCATATTCTTATATTCATGTTCCATAACAAGTCTACCCCCAATTCTGTCTTAAGCTTGAGCCACATTGTTGTAATCTCCAATAGCACACCAAGGAGTGTTTTGATTAGGTTTGAGGTTAAGAAGATCTTTCCAGAGTTTATTCCTTTTCTCCAACTGATTAAGTCCATACACAGTAGTGAGCCAGTACATGAAATCACCCTGACTATTGTGAACAACACAGTGGATAAACTGGTCAGAAGAAGAGACCTCTTTAAGATCCATAGTTCTATTATCCCAAGTGATCCAGATTCTTCCATTGTTGTGGTACTTATAGTTATCAATGTAGTTCTCATAAAGCTTTAGCTTATTTCTAATACTACTAGCTTTTGCACTTTTAACCCGAGTTTCAATAAGAATCACAATGCCTGGTTTCAAATTCTGAAGATGGGAACTAATCTCCTTAAGCTTACTAGGCTTATTTAGTCCCCTTACATTCCAAAATACTAACATGGCCCCCTATCTAAGGTCACTATGAGGTCATTCAAAACCCCAAGTGCCTCAAAACCATTTTCACAGTTTATACTATGAGTATGGTCAGTCAGAATTTGCTTACCTCTGTCTCTAGTATTAGGAACTTGTGTCCAGATTCCATCAGATTCTTCAGTCACTACCTCTTGTTTCTTTTCTTCAATAACCGTTTCTTGCTTCTTGTTTTCAGTCACAACCAGTGCTGCATTAGGTGGCTTAGCCTTGGGTTTCCATTGCTTAGTAATCTCAGTTTTACATTGGTGTCCAACATGTTGACACTTAGTGCAGAAAGGAGGCTTCCATTCATACTCAATCTTTTGCATCATCTTTCTGCCTTCACAGTCTTTGATGGCTACTTCCTTTGTCAGTTCCTTGGTAATATCAACCTCCACTAAAATTATGGCATAGGAGATCCTTAGTTTGTTCGCTGTACATTCATTCATGACCAGAGGGACACCAATAGCACTACCAATCTTACTCAAGCTGTTTTCTCCCCATAGATGCAAGGGTAATTGGGGAAGTGTGATCCACAGCGGTAGGGTACGTAGCATATCACGCTTCAAATTAAAATCTGGTCTCCATTCTTTAAGCATCAAAGGAATGTTTCGGATAGAGTACGGACCTTTCATAAGGATTGCATCCATGTCATCATGAGAATTGAATCAAAGGATGAAATATCCATCATCATGATAGTACATTTCTGGCAATTTTACAAAATTCCACATCTTCATCGTGAAGCTTTTCACCGTATGCATACTAAGGTATTCGCCCATAGCATACATAACAAGCCCAGTTTCCCAACACCGAAGCTCATCTGCAATGTCTTCTTCATCAATTTCAATCTCCATTGTTCCATTCGCCATACTCGGTGTTACATAGTGCATCGACAAGCCTTTCACTGGATTACGATTATCCGATAGCACATTCACCCAGAGTTTGTGGTCCTCAATCTTGTTCTTGTTGTCTTCATTGGATTCAGTTATCTTCTTTGCAGTTAGGGTTTCCTCAGGTTTTTCATCCCCAATTGCACCTTTCATAGTATCAGAATCCCCAATTACATCAAGATTTTCCTCAGTTACAGGAAGAGTCGGAGTCCCCTTCACCGACGACGGCAGTGATGAAGGTGAGCTCATCGGTGGCGGTGATACCACACGTGGTGGCCTTCCCCGTCCCCGTTTCGCTTTCGCGCCCGTCCCCATCCTCCCAAAAAAAATTGATCCATTCTTAGCCTAGGCAAAGACCATCTTGTTATGGTAGAAACGAATAAGAAAAAATAGCTTTTAGCTAATGTAATAAAGAGATCAATTGTAGTTCCAAAAACTCCGTATGTTTTATTTATTTCAAAAAATTCAGAAACATATATGTACGTAATAGAGATATTTGAACCGCCCAAGTAAAGAATTGTTACAAATAATGAAGAAATAAAAAGGTTTAAATAGGAAGCAACGTAAAATAAACCAAATCTAATGCCTGAGTATTCTGTTTGATGACCAGCTACTAATTCTTCTTATGCTTCTGGTAAATCAAAAGGTAATCATTCACATTCTGCTAACGAAGAAATTAGAAAAACGATGAAACCCATAGGTTGACGCCACAAATTCCAACCCCAAAAACCATATTTTGATTGCGCATATCAACTTGTTAGCTGAAGATTTCGTTTTATGTTGTTTATCCTTCGAAGGAGTTGAGAATCGAAGGAAAGATGGTTACTGATGGCCATCCTTTAAAAAGTAAAAGAATGGCTACTGATGGTCATGCTTTGAAAAATAAAGACTTCTAAGTTCGATGAAGATAAGTGAACGCTGAAAGATTAATGAAAGCATATGTCTTCGGGACTTAGACAAAATTCATAGAATATGTATTCAAGTATTACTACTTAGCGTGTTTTTTAGTAGTGTTTGTTTAATACACTGCCACTCGTCGAAGATGGACTCAGGCGGGAAGATTTGAAATTCGAAGACGGTTTCGTAACCGTTCAACAACAGATGGCTTCGCTGGAAGTTCTGATGAGAAACGTGGCAGCAGATTAGTATAGGACCGTTAAGGTCGAAACTAGTATAAATAGGAGTCTTAGTGTTAGGATTCTGTGTGTTCATTTTGTACAAATCACTCATGTAGATGTTTTGATCGGCTGCATTTTGTGGTAAAACATTCATGTGTATTTTGTTGTCTTGACTAAGGTCATGATATGTGGTGTATAGTGTTAAAGGTTATGCAAGTTCTGGTTGTGTAAGCTAATACATGCTGTGAGTTGGATGTCATGCTCGATGTCATGACATCAGTGTACTGTTTGCTGTGAAGAATTGAAGTGAAGAATCAGTGTACTGTTTGCTGTGAAGAATTGAAGTGAAGAATACTGTTTGCTGTGATTTATGCAGAACAGGTACAACATCAAGATGTTCTATGGAATGTCACGACATGCTCTGTGACATCAGTATTTGACAGCAGTTACTGTTATATTTAGCTGTCACGCGCCTGCTGAGCTGGAATATAAAGATTCAGTAAGTACTCAAAAGATGCAGAATATTCTATGGAATATTATGCAATCCTATGTGGCGCAGGTTTAAAGGTCAAGAGAATCAAGATTAGAATATTCGAGAATTATGCAGTTTCTAATTATGAAGATAAATTAGGAAACTTATGATTGAAGACCTTGTTTGTAGCAGAAGAAATCTGCTGATTTGTAACAGCATGGAGTGCTGCGATTTTAAGCCCAAGTCCAACTAGAATAGGTTATATATAGGAATCTTTGTAGCCTTGTAAACCTAACGATCATAATGTAGTCATTAGAGTTTGTTGTTTAAGTGAACCACCCAGGTTGTGGGATGGTCACTGATTTGTGCCTCGAAGCCTGTAGGTAAGAGGTTTGTTTTATTCACTCAGAAGCTGTGAAGCAATGAGTGAAAATTGTGTTCTTGGAACTACGCTATTATGTATATTTAAGTTGTTGGTGATTAAGCCGTCGATGCAGTGGCTGAGTTGTTGACTGCTAGACATCGTTGCGATGATTGGGAGTGGAATGGAGATATTCCATATCTAGGGAGAACCTAGGTAGAAGGGTCATTGGGTAGTGATTAAGTGAGGAGTTGTAAACTGGGAGTTTAGCTCTGAATTGATACTGCTAATAGTGGACTTCATCCCTGGCTTGGTATGCCCCCAGAGTAGGTTGATTGAACCGAACTGGGTGAACAATTCTGTTGTGTTATTTATGTTTCTGCATTGTTTATTTGTAAGTTCAGTTTGGATGTCATAACATCGTGCATGACATCAGTGTGTGATCTAATGACTGTGCTAACACAGAATCTCTGCAAAGCAGATTTGTTTATGTTAACTGAACTGATATGTGATCCCAACACTTCCAGACTTCTGGATGTTAGAAGTAATAAAAAAATTGGGGGATCTGTATGTACTGCCTCAGCTAAGCTGATGACAGACCAGATGTCACAACATCGTATATGACATCTGGGGTCTGTCTTACCAGAATTTCAATTGGTATCAGAGCAGGCATCCTGTCTGTTTCTGGATGAGATCCATGGAAGATACTTTCTGGTTGCTGGAGGTAGTTGATTGTTTGAACATTCATGTTCATATTGAATGGTCCCTAGAAGTGGAGGATGGACCTATGTGTGGAAGACTGGACCAAACTGACCATAACAGGTGTATTCTCTTGGCAAGGGAAGATGGTGTTACTGATATCCAAATGATTCATGCGGGAGTGAAGAATTTGGGGTGTTTTATTCAGCATATAGCAGGGTACAGAGAAGAAGATTGTCAAAACCTTCATGCGGGAGTGAAGTTAATGATAAGGTATTCTTTGTGCTTATCTGTTTCTTTCTGGTCAGAATATTGGTTAGGTCTTGTTGTGTTGCTTGAAGAAGAAGCAAGCATATTGATGAATTGTTCAGCTGCAATTCTTGGATGTCATGCTTACAACTGGTTCTGGAGTAAGCATTGTGTAATCTCTGTTGATATATGGCTATTTTCTGCTGCATAGCATCTGATGCATAATCCTATCTTTGAAAGAAGATCTCTAGGGTTATATGGTTTTTCAACAGAATTTGTAGCAGATTGTTTTCAACTTTAGTACAAGTGTCAAAGATACTTGAGATCTTTTCTCAAGTCCACTCATAAAGGCATGGTTATTGAGGTTGAAGAGGTTCAAATGATCAGTGTTCCTCATATTCATCTGCAAAGTTGTTTGATGATCTTCAAGATTGTCAAGAATTGTGTGTTCCAAGAAGAAGGAACTGATGGCATACTGGTTTGCAGCTACCAGTTGAAGAACAGATGTTCTGGTGCTGAACTTATGTAGTGTGAGTACATTTGTTTGGAACCTACTCCTGATCTGGAAGAGGAGACATCTGCTTTTTGTGTTGATTGGTCAGAATACAATCAATTGAACCTTCCATCCCAAATTTTAGTTTATTTCAGGCATAAGCTTATGGGAGTTGGAAGAAGAGCTCAGTGTAAGTGAAAGGATTCATTCAGGTTTTCTTTTCAAGACCTCTATGAAAATCCAAAGATGAGCTTGTATCTGGTATGTCCTTTTGATCAAAGGAACCAGATGTGTGAATTGTTTTCTTAACCATAGAACAGTTAGTGTTGAAAACTGAATACTGTGTATCGTGCATAGTGAAATATGGTTTTGAATATTGTGTGATGATTCAAGGGAGTCAGATTACTGTGTGGAATCTGAGGTATTTTCAGGAGTTATGTCATAAGTGAATCTGTTCCAGAAACCTTGTTGACATATGGCATATATTATCCCTTAATCATGAATGATGTGTAGCTGACTGATGCAAAGGTTATTGTTTTAGGCCTGAGGTTTATTGAGGATAAATTTTAGTTGTTTTCCGCTGCATGGTATCTCTGTTAACCATGGTTTATGTAAGTATAGTATCCTCAACTGGTGTATGAAGTATGTATAGGTATAACTCATGGAGTTAGTTGCCTCTAGTAGGGATGTTGTATAATGAGACTTTTATGTACAATGCATGGATAAGCTGTGTGGAGTTTCCATGATTGCTTGTTTGAGGGGGAGATTTGGTTAACCTCCCCACGTCTGATTCAGCCTTGTGTTTAGTTGGCTATTGAACGGTGTCACATGGGTTATGGTTGTTGTGTGACACATTTGTAAGGAAAGATTCATCTCTCTCTTTCCTAAGGGTGAATCTAACTGGGAAAGGATTTAAGATCAATTGTTATTTGTGCAAAGTACAAGTATTTAATTGATTATCCTTGGAAGTTCAAGATAACTGATGTTCTTAAAGATGTTGGAACATCTCTTCTTCAAGACCATGTACAGGAAGGATAGTGCAATTGTTTTAAGATCTATCTCTTTGGTGGCAGCAGAAGCATATGATCTCTGAAAAAGGTTTCCTGGCAAGAAACATGTTCAGCTTTGGAGTGCACAAGAAGAAGAAGACATCATAATCTTGATGGTGGTTACTTGGAACAGTTTATTTCTGATCTAGGTAAGGAAGTGCATTGGCTAATGCACACTGTAAAGTCAAGAACAAGTGGCAGTATTCTTGACATCATGGAAATAGCTTTGCTCAAGGAAGTGGCATCCTTGGTACAGCTAGAGGATTAGTCTCTAACTAGTCCTTCTGATGACTCATGCATCAGAGTGTCTGATGTTGTTGGAAAAGAAGCAGGGATTCATAAAAGTGTGAGCTTGGATGACATAACTGCATAACTGCAGGATGGAGGTTGCGTACTCAAACTTGGTTTCACAATCAGGTCTATGAGAGCATTGAACTCTGGTTCTGTAAAGGGAGGAAGTTCTTTCAAGTAGCAGAAGAAGGAGCTGAATTCAACAGCTAGATGTTAAAACACAATGTGTTGACATTTGGTTCATCTCAGAAGTGGGTTCGAAGGATCAAGATAATCAACATATGGCAGCTGATTATTCTTGAGGATAGTCTTAGACAAATTACTTTTGGGCAGAAGAGTAATAAGTTGAAGACAAAAAGGAGGTGTTTTCTATTCACCTCTTGGAGCTTGTGGTAGAAGTTATGAGCTATCTATGAAAGAGTGCATCTTGTAATATAGATCTCCCATTGAGGGTGACTTATTGTATTCTAATCAAGCTGGTGGCGAAGTGGTATCTAAAGATTATCAGATGGTGTTTTTTGTGTGTGTCGTGGTCATGTCATGCAGAGTAACTTTTAAGGGGGAGCTGTACGTTGCTTTGGCAACATTTATGGCCAAACAGGGGGAGAAGAGATTGTCACCCCAGATCATATTGAACAAGTTGTTTTTGTTCATGTTATGTGATAGTGTAGCTTGTGGAACTTATTCAGCAGGTCTGATGTTTTGATGTGCTTTAGCAATTCTGCATAACTGGTAGTTTGCTAGTTGTTTTTGTGCTGCTGTGATGACAAGATGTTTTAGCCAAAAATTTGCCAAAGGGGGAGATTGTAGATGTTTTGATCGGCTGCATTTTGTGGTAAAACATTCATGTGTATTTTGTTGTCTTGACTAAGGTCATGATATGTGGTGTATAGTGTTAAAGGTTATGCAAGTTCTGGTTGTGTAAGCTAATACATGCTGTGAGTTGGATGTCATGCTCGATGTCATGACATCAGTGTACTGTTTGCTGTGAAGAATTGAAGTGAAGAATCAGTGTACTGTTTGCTGTGAAGAATTGAAGTGAAGAATACTGTTTGCTGTGATTTATGCAGAACAGGTACAACATCAAGATGTTCTATGGAATGTCACGACATGCTCTGTGACATCAGTATTTGACAGCAGTTACTCCTATGTGGCGCAGGTTTAAAGGTCAAGAGAATCAAGATTAGAATATTCGAGAATTATGCAGTTTCTAATTATGAAGATAAATTAGGAAACTTATGATTGAAGACCTTGTTTGTAGCAGAAGAAATCTGCTGATTTGTAACAGCATGGAGTGCTGCGATTTTAAGCCCAAGTCCAACTAGAATAGGTTATATATAGGAATCTTTGTAGCCTTGTAAACCTAACGATCATAATGTAGTCATTAGAGTTTGTTGTTTAAGTGAACCACCCAGGTTGTGGGATGGTCACTGATTTGTGCCTCGAAGCCTGTAGGTAAGAGGTTTGTTTTATTCACTCAGAAGCTGTGAAGCAATGAGTGAAAATTGTGTTCTTGGAACTACGCTATTATGTATATTTAAGTTGTTGGTGATTAAGCCGTCGATGCAGTGGCTGAGTTGTTGACTGCTAGACATCGTTGCGATGATTGGGAGTGGAATGGAGATATTCCATATCTAGGGAGAACCTAGGTAGAAGGGTCATTGGGTAGTGATTAAGTGAGGAGTTGTAAACTGGGAGTTTAGCTCTGAATTGATACTGCTAATAGTGGACTTCATCCCTGGCTTGGTATGCCCCCAGAGTAGGTTGATTGAACCGAACTGGGTGAACAATTCTGTTGTGTTATTTATGTTTCTGCATTGTTTATTTGTAAGTTCAGTTTGGATGTCATAACATCGTGCATGACATCAGTGTGTGATCTAATGACTGTGCTAACACAGAATCTCTGCAAAGCAGATTTGTTTATGTTAACTGAACTGATATGTGATCCCAACACTTCCAGACTTCTGGATGTTAGAAGTAATAAAAAAATTGGGGGATCTGTATGTACTGCCTCAGCTAAGCTGATGACAGACCAGATGTCACAACATCGTATATGACATCTGGGGTCTGTCTTACCAGAATTTCAACTCACATATTTACTCAAGTATCAAGCGTTAAGAGAAAGAGTTCGCTGAGAAAATGTACGTATGACACCACCATTTTAATACATGTGTATTATCTTCTTGCTTTTTATCTTTCAGAATTACTGCATTTCGTTTATTTCTTGCCATTTACGTTTCTGCATCTTTACTTTAACGTCATTTACTTTCGAATTACTTTCATGCTATTTACTTTCAAAGTCTTTTATATTTCTGCAATTTAAGATTCTTTATGTTTCAATTGTCCTTTTAATTTTTTATGTCATGTCACTTCGTTGAAGTCACATTTATATATAACAAAGTGATTGTCAAGACTATTTGTCCTGTAAATCGAACAACGCTTATTGAAGAAGACAAATAATGAATATGGTTCGAACAAACATTGATAACAATCTTCTTGGCTATGTGTCCTAGGATCAATCTAGTCGATCCTGCAAGTAACCAAATCATAATTATTATAGTTTGGAAGACTAGCGGTTGTTTACCGGAAATCACCGTAAACAAATTGGCACGCCCAGTGGGACAGTGTCAAGCAGATTGTTTTAATCAATTGCTTTATTTTTGTCTAGACAACATCAAGATCTTGTATGAACCTTAGGAACGGTAAATTAAAGAACAGTGCACAACCGATTCCCAAACGAAGGTACAACAGGAAAATGGTCGTTACGGCCAGTGCAGGGGGTAATTAAGATCCCCCACAAGGTTCAGGATCAGGAGCGGCAAATTCGACTTCTACTCAAGAAACACGAGATGCAGCGGGTCCAAATGGATCGAGACCTGCAGATAATTCCCAGACTATGCCTGAAAATAATACAGCACCCTCAGGGACTGTTCCAGTTTCAGTGTCGACAACCGCACCCTCATCCACAAGCGCAGAGGACGTATTGTTTGCCTCGACAAATGCTGCAAACAATTTATTTGGTCAAGGCACGAACTCCGCTTTCGAATGGAGACCAAATAATCCATACGGAATGCCATACCCACATGGAACAGGCGTACGAGGGGCAGGACATATATATGCCCCAACTAACAATGCGACATTTTCACCAAATGTTAGTTCAGTGGGTCGAAGCGCACATAACACTGGTTTCTCTACCCAGATGCCTCACTTTACCACAAATAACCAAGCAGCATTTCGACAAGAAATGGATGCAAGCAACCATGATATGGTAGGGGTTTTGGCCAGAGAATTGACTTCAGTTTTAAGCCCACTAATGGCAAATGTTACTACTACGAATAGAGAAAACATGGAGACTTTCCAAAAGATATCATCTCAGATGAATCGAATGGCAGAATTCATGGGAGTAACGCCACCTAAAAGGAAAGACAAACAGCCTTCGAATCAAGAAGAGAGGCCCATTTTAGAATGTGTACAAGACATAGTTCCATCATCTAGGACGGCTACTAGGGATGTAGGCCCCTCACGAAGAACAGAGGTGTTCGAAGGAACTCCAATAATTAGCTTAGAAGCTTCAAATCAAAGAACTGTCCCCATCCGACAAGAAACGGAGGAGGAGCAACCCAGATTAAGGATTGTGGGTAGGAACGAACACCCAGATGAGATTGTTCAAAGAGTCAGAAGAGAAAATCTGGCTACAGAAAATAACTTAACTGCCATGATAGAAAGGGTTATGGCCAACAATGGCCTTAGTACTGGACTTAGACGTCCAAACTATACATCCTCTATATCAGACTATATCATGCAAACAGAATTGCCTAGGGGCACCAAGGTACCCAAATTTACAAAATTTTCAGGCGAAACGAACGAGTCAACGGTGGAACATATTGCTAGATATCTGACAGAAGCAGGAGACTTAGCGGGAAACGAGGATTTAAGGATCAAATATTTCCCCAGTTCACTGACAAAAAATGCCTTCATTTGGTTTACTACTTTGCCACCAAATTCGATAGATGCATGGGCATACTTGGAAAGACTTTTTCACGAACAATTCTACATGGGCCAAACTAAGATAAGTTTGAAAGAATTGGCCAGTGTTAAAAGAAAATTCACAGAAACAATTGATGATTATTTAAATAGGTTCCGTCTGTTGAAATCAAGGTGCTTTACAACAGTCCTAGAGCATGAACTTGTTGAAATGGCTGCAGGTGGTCTAGATTATTCAATAAGAGAGAAACTAGATACCCAATACCTTAGGGACATGGCCCAATTAGCAGATAGGGTTCGACAAGTCGAACGCCTGAAGGCAGAAAAAGCTAGGGCAAATAAAAGTTATAAGAAAGAAAGAGTGGCATACGTCGAAGCCAAGGAGGCTGAGAATGAGTCTTTCGATGACTCATATAGCCCTGAAGAAGTCGAAATAGACTTGGCTGAATTGAAAGAAGCGCCACCTTATGCTTGCAAACTGCTAAATCCTGCCAATGGAAAAAATCCAGTAGAAAACGATAAGAATGATAGGTTCCCTAAGAAAACTTATACATTCGACATTACCAAGTGTGATGAAATATTTGATTTATTGGTAAAAGATGGCCAAATGATACTACCTTCAAATTCAAAAATTCCTCCGTTGGAACAACGGAAGAAAAGAGGTTTTTGCAAATATCATGGGTTTTTAGGCCATAAAACTTCTCAATGTTTTCTTTTCAGGGATCTAATTCAAAATGCTCTCAATGATGGAAGGTTGAAGTTTGCTGACAAGACCAAGAGTCATATGAGGGTCGATACCAATCCCCTAAACATTGCTGACGCCAGCCTCTGCGAGGTAGAAGATATCAACATGGTGGAGGTTTCTGAAATCGAGACTAAAGCAATGTTCAATGGAAAGCAGGCTACTGAAAGCCTAAATAGTGACATAATCTTCAATACTGATGTTGAAGAATCTTCCAAGGCAGAAATAACTGAAGCCTCGAAGGAAGAAAACAGCGAGGCCACTGAAGACCTCAGGATGAAACTCCAGAAAATCCAGATTTCTGAAGTTCCTCCAGCAGCGGTTAACATGGTTAGTGCCAGACGACCAGCGTCTGAATTTGGCGAACTAGAGACATGGCTGACGAGGAAAAATGGGGGCATCGAAGTTCCTCCAAGAACTGAAAGCCTCAAAGAATATCTCTGGAATTGCCACGAGAGAAATGGTGGTAAGCAATGGATGTGTCCAAGGTGTTCGATCATGCTGAACCGAAGGGTCGAAGCCAACTTCGAAAGGGTTCGACGCGATAGGTGGGAACATCCAGGAAGAGAGCCAAATCCCCTACTACAACTGTACCCAAAGATGGAGGAAAGCCTGGTAGGATTTTTGTTCAGATGCCACAAAGAAAACACTGAAGTTGCTCTCTGCCCAAGATGTGGGGCAGTCTATGACGAGATGCTAGCACGATCATTCGAACGTGTGTATTGCTACATGAGTCAAGAAACTCAGGGGTTGCGTCCCAACCTGTACGGTTTCGACATTTGGACTCCAACAAAGAGGCCTGATAGCCCACATCCTAGGACTCGAAGGGTGACGTTCAAAGTCCCTGCAAATGCACCCAGGGATAGGTGGGTACAAGCTGATGCAAGAACCAACAAATGGCGAAGTTGGGACCAATGTGGTAGAACTGCAATGGCATATAGGAAACAATTTCAAAGATCAAATCGAGAGGCGTATCGGTTGGAGAACTATAAAGGAAAAAATCCTATGTCTCGGTCCCAGTGGAGAAGATATCAGAGAATAAAAAAGGCTCAGAAGGAATACAGGCCAAGAGAAGCTGGAGACTCTAGTAGCAACCAAGTCCCATACCAGGGGGCAAAGTCGAATAAACCTCCGGTGGAACGCAGACTATTCGAAGCTGAAAAACTCTTGGATGAAGAAGACAAGATGCGTTCAAATTCTTGGAAAGAAGAGGATAGAATGACAAATGATTTTGACTCTGATGGGGTGTCATCTATAAACTTGAATTGCAATGTTGTCTCGGTACTCCCTCACGAGTTTAATCAGGAAACTGAAGTAGAAGACTGTGAAGAGGCTGATATCGAAGAAATGGCAAAACACAGACCCGTGTGTTACTATGTGCTGAATAACGGTGCAGTAGAAGAACAGAATGCTTTCTTCGAAAGGCCTGATGAGGGTATGCGAAATCATTTGAAGCCACTCTATATCAGGGCTAAGATTGAGAACGTGGGCATAAATAAAGTCCTAGTTGATGGGGGAGCAGCAGTAAACCTAATGCCTCAATACATGCTAAAAAGAATTGGTATGTTCGATACAGATATAAGGCCACATAACATGGTTTTATCTAACTACGAAGGCAAAATAGGACAAACTCTGGGAGTTGTTCAAGTCAATTTGACAGTAGGCTCAGTTACCAGGCCAACCATGTTCATGGTTATACCAGCAAAGGCAAACTACAACCTTTTGCTTGGTAGGGAATGGATTCATGGAGTAGCGGCTGTACCCTTAACCATGCATCAGAGGGTGACAATTTGGAGAGAAGATGGTATAGTGGAGAATATCGAAGGTGATCAGAGTTATTATATGGCTGAGGTCAACCAGGTGAACAAAAACAACTTCGACAGGAACTTGGCAAACATAGGCCCTTATCATGCTGCTGAAGAGATGTATACCCCAAACAAAAATGCAATGTACTATTTGACTTTACACCCAAATGGTTTCCAATGGGATAGGGAGATCATGGATGGTCCACCAGATCCAGCACCATCGGAGAATTGTCCAGCAGTACGGCCAACGGGCTGGGACGATGACATTAATCATGTCTGAGTCTGCGTTCTTCGAAAAGATTTCGGCCTATGTGGCCGAGAACAAAAGAAAAACGGCTCTCGAAGCCGAACTATCAAATATAAAGATAGATACAGTCCTAACCAAAGAAGGAATATCAGAATTGGAAATTCGTACGAGTTTCGAACTCTCTGAAGATACGGGTCCAGTTGAAGAGATCATAGGAGAAGAACCAAGTCAAAGGTTAGATGCAATATATGACGAAGAACCGTTGGGATTTGAAAAAGACCCAATGGCGTCGAACATAAAGATGTTGGCCCAAGATCCACTTGAAGAAGTCAATCTTGGAGACAATGATCAAAAGAGAATAACATATATCAGCGCGAAACTAGAACCAGAATTGAAAGCAACGGTCATCAAAATGTTGAAAGACAATAGAGATTGTTTTGCTTGGGATTATGATGAGATGCCTGGTCTCGAAAGAGACTTAGTCGAATTGAAATTACCAATAAAAGAAGGGAAGAAGCCAATAAAACAAACTCCCAGAAGATTCGCGCCAGAGATTCACTCGAAGATTAAAGCAGAGGTCGAAAGACTCTTACGGTGCAAATTTATCCGAACTACAAGGTATGTTGAGTGGATTGCTAATATAGTACCTGTAATTAAAAAGAATGGCTCATTAAGAGTATGCATAGACTTTCGCGACCTTAATGCAGCTACTCCGAAAGACGAGTATCCCATGCCTATAGCAGAAATGCTAGTAGACTCGGCCGCAGGTTTTGAGTATTTGAGCATGTTGGATGGATATTCGGGATACAATCAAATTTATATAGCAGAAGATGATGTATCCAAGACAGCATTTCGTTGCCCAGGAGCAATAGGCACTTACGAATGGGTTGTGATGCCTTTTGGTTTAAAAAACGCAGGGGCAACTTATCAAAGAGCAATGAATTCTATATTTCACGACTTCATAGAAACATTCATGCAAGTGTATATAGATGACATTGTGGTAAAATCTACCTCGGGTATGAGTCATCTCGATCATCTGAGCCAATCATTCGAAAGAATGAGGAAATATGGTGTGGTGTCGTTTTCTTTTACCTCCCCGTTTCACTTGGGAGGACGGCACGCTAAACCCTTCACGCGAAATTTGGAAGGAGAATGCGCCCGTGGTGGGATGAATTTTATTTCAGTTCTTCCTACGATATCACACGAACTTTCTTATTTGTCCTACGAGTAGGAAAGGGGAAAAAAGATCTCAACTAAACCCTAGGAGTTTGCTAAGTGTGGGGATTTACACCTAGACTAGAAATTCTGGAGTCCGGGAGGTCGGTTATACATAGGGAAGTGTTTAAACACCCTACATATCTGTAGTACTCTACAGGAACCTTCTCTGTGTCATTGTGTTTGTGTTTATTGCTAATGATTGGGAAAGTTTCTCCTTTGTATTAGGAGAGAGAATTGAATTGATTTGAAAAGACAGACAGACAGACAAACTGACTATTTTGGTATTTTATTAGCTCGCTGAGATTCCTTGTGAACCTCATGCCTACATATCCCTAGTGGAAGTCAGAGCTTAATGTAGTTCGGGGAACTAACTAGGGAGATTAATGATTTTTGGTGCCTTGCTTGAAGCTCAAGGTTGAAGCTTGGAATTAAATCTCTGTTTACAGTAAAGAGACATGAAATTATCTCTACAGAGAGGTATTTGTACTATTCTACCACAAACATTTTGAAAGAGTGACAGAATAACTGGATTCATTTCATTCAAGAGGGGGACCTTACTTGGGTGTACAAGTATGCCAGTCAGATGCCTCTTAAATGAAAGAAAAATGCTCGTCCAAATTAGGGAAAGTGTACAAGTCTGGGGATGTGCCAGAGCATGTCTTTCAGAGTCCTAAATGGGAGACTTTGATTGAAATTGAAATTGAAATGTTTGTTTGTTTGAATGTGGTAGAGTAGTAAAAAAAATATCTCTCTATAGAGATAAGCTATGTCTATCTACTGTATAAAAGATTTGACTTTAGCTGGCTTGTATGAGGCCCAAGCTTGAGGCTTTTTGATTGATTAATTAATATTATATTTGACTCTGGGAGATGGCTCCACTGGGGGTTAATTACAGGGTATTTTTTGTGTTCTGTACAAAGCCAAGAATTGAGGCTGACTCTGTTTAGGGAGACTCTATTTGTGTGCCTTGTACAAAGCCCAAGGTTGTGGCTGACTGTTGAGGATAATTGAATGAATGACTTTATTTTATGTGCCTTGTACAAAGCCCAAGGTTGTGGCTGACTCTAGCTAGGGAAAACATTATTTTCTGCCTTGTACAAAGCCCAAGGTTGTGGCGGACTCTTAAATGAATTAAGTATGGATGACTATATGGGGAAAAGATCCTAAGTGTTAGGAATCTTTGACACATGAAAGATATGGTTTATCTGCCTTGTACAAAGCCCAAGGTTGTGGCTACTGAGTGATGAAGAACTCACTGGGGAGACTCTATTATCTGCCTTGTACAATGCCCAAGGTTGAGGCTGACTCTTGACAGGGGAGTTTTATTGTTTGGGTGCCTTGTATGAAGCCCAAGGTTGAGGCTAACTGTTTTTGTTGGTTTTAACTCTACTGGAGATTAAAAAAGACTGTTTTTCTTTTGGAAGCTAACCCTTTCCAGGGATTTTGACTCAGCTGGTGAATTTGTCTGTTAAAAGACTGACTTTATCATGTTTTTGGAGGCTGACCCTTTCCAGGGGTTTTGACTCTTTTGGGGAAATTATCTCCTAAGAGAATGAAGTCTATTATTTATTTATTAATTTTGGAGGCTAACCCTTTCCAGGGGTTTTGACTCTTTTGGGGAAATTATCTCCTAAGAGAATGAAATTATTGTTTTGACATTTTAAACAGATGTTGGAGGCTAACCCTTTCCAGGGGTTTTTATTTAAATGAAGGAATGGATTGATTTTAAATGACTTTGGAGGCTAACCCTTTCCAGGGAATTTGAGATTGAAAAGTGGATGGCAGAAAGATTATCTAGTGGAGACTCTTTGTTTAAAGCCCAAGATGAAGGCTGACTCAATGCTGAGGATGACCAAAACATAGATCCTAGACTCTACTAAGGAGGATTGATGAAGATAAGGGTGACAGAGACTGTCCATGTCTCTCATTCCAAAAATGTACTCAATGTGAAATTGAGACAAACTTAGCTTGTTTTAAGTCTGGTTTAAATTGGAAGAAACTCACCAGGGTAGGCTAAAAGGTGACTAAAGACCTGTTCCTATGTTTATAAGAAACCTGATGGGTCCTTGTATACAAGCTCAAGAGGAAGCTGGAAATGCTTTTAAGAAGCCTGTGGGTCCTTGTACAAAGCCCAAGAGGAGGCTAATCGAGGGTCCTTGTTATAGCACAAGAGAAAGCTATGTAGTTTTGAACTTATTTTGGCTCTAAGCAAATGGGTAAGAGGTTTCACCGGGAATAATTCCTCTTTGGGTGGATGTGTCCTATTACTTTTGGGTTCTAAGGTTTTTGCCAAGATGTTTCACCGGGAATAATTCATCTTGGGGGTTTGAACTACAGATCTCTAATTAGGAAAGAGCCTTCACCGGGAAGACATTCTCAATCCTAGGTCATATTCCTATAATATGTATATAGTTTAGCTGTCCTAAGGTTTATACTCAAACGCAGTTCTAAACTAATATATGCACAGTTTATATTTGACAGTAATTTAAATAAAGACTGTAAATTGAAAGCTTGTAAAGCCTAACCTGGATGGAGTGGAGGCCATTGAAGAAGTATGTACAGAGCCTCAACAGTATTTTTGTTGTTTTGTTGATAACAATTGAATATATATATATGATAAACAGTTAATGGTTTTTGAAAACAGAAGAAGTGAAGATGGACAAAGGTCACATAGGTATCTGAAGAGTTTCACCGGGAATAATGCCCTTCAAATACCAGAAGAATGTTTTGAAAACAGAAAGAAGATTTTGAAAATACAGTTTTGAAAACAAGCTAAGAAGAGAAGGTTTTTTGGGACTTACACTCTATTAGAGGCCCAGTACTTTACAGTACTGGTGATAAAAGCAATTTGAAAAAAATGATTTGGAATGATACAAGGTTTTGTTGTTTGAAAACCCTAATCATTTGATTTTATCAGAGATTGAAAATAGTTTTGAGATTTGACAAAAGTCAACTTAATTAAAGCAAAGATGAAGATCTATGCCTAATTAAGACCTAAGTGATTAGGGTTTTATCATAAATTTATTTACAAAAATGATTAGGTTAAAACAAAGTGAAAATATGTATTAAAGTATTTAAGAAAACACCTAAAAAACATACTATTTTAAACCTAATAAAAACATGTGAAATAAATAATATTTTTATGATCTTTTTTATTATTCACAAAATAGAGATATTAAATAGCATGTGTGTAAAAAATGAAGTGAAAATAAATTAATTTGATAGGTTAATTAATTATATGAAGTTGTGAGAAAATTGAAGGAAATAAGTGATAAAAAATAATGTTTTGGCCTCACCATGGTTTGAACCCACGCCCTTGAAGCCAACAACTCAAAATAACACCACTGCGCCAACGCGCGTTTGGTGTTAGTAAGTTGCCTCCACTTGGTCATATTTCAAAACAAGTTGTAATTCCTTAAAAAATAAAAGAATCAAAAAGTCTGGGGCGAGGGGGATTCGAACCCCAGACTTGTGGCATGATGATACTAAAGGCGCATGTGTGGCCACTAGGGCAAGTTGTTTAGTCGTTTATAAAACGCTTTCAGTTAAATATATTTTAAACCCTCCCCTGAGAAATTAAAAATGGCGCCACCACCATCTTCGTCTTCAACCTCAAGCTCCATGATTTTTTTGAATTTCTGAACTCACTCGTTTCTCAATCATTTGCCATGATGTAAACACGAAACTTGCTCTAAATTCACTCACGATTCTAAATATGTAACTAACATGAACTAATATTAACTACATCTAATTAATTTAACAGAAATCGTGAAGAACCCTAAAATTTCAAAATCAAATTAAATGACTATACTGAAAGATAAATGAATGATGATAGAGGGTTTTCAATCCTCTGATGATGCTGAACAAGATAGAATCGAGCTATTTCACAAAGAGTACTTAAATTATAGAGGTGAAGTTCAGAAACTTACCTCTGAAACTGAAGGTCGTGAGGATGATTGAGAGCACCTGGGCTTGAATGAATGATCTCAATAGCTTCCCTGAGACTCAATGATGCTAACTGGATGCTTATTGTAGCTTGAATCCTCCTGAATTGCTCTATGGACCTCCCTCGATTTCAGCTTCAAGTGAACATGGAGGTTGTTGAATTTGGAGTTACAGGTGAGCTGCAGCCATCTGGTTAGCTCCACTATGACCTAGGGAGTGTGTCTGAATGATTGGTTTGGCCTGAGACTCCCTGAGTTACTCCATGGACCTCCAACTGCAAATGCTTCCAAGTGAGAGCAACAATGGTGTTCCTCCACTTACAGAAGTGATCCAGGTGCTTGGATCACCTCAAATGACCTCCCTTGAGATGTTGGAATGCTCACTTTCCAAAGATGAGCTTTGGTTTGAAGAAAACGATTCTTCTTGCCAAAGAACTTTGAAAAACAATGAACAAGAGGAGAGAAAGAGAAAGCAAGTAATTGAGTTGCTTTGGTGTGTTTTTTGAATGAGAATGAGGCCTCTATTTATAGGCAAATGGTTCAGTACTGAAGTAGAGGAGTGAGCTTCCTTAGTGAAGTTGATTTGCTTCCTTAGCCATGAAGAAAGTTTGGAAAATATCCAAGTGCAATGATGCATTTTCGGGCTAGCTTCCCCAACCATTGATCTTGCAGGATCTTGGGGGACATTTCTGATTCAGAGGAGGGTTCCAATTGGCTAGTGAGAAGATTCCTTGATGATTCATCATTTGCCATAAATTCAAGAATGTAATCATTACTTAATCACATGGCTTGGTTTTGGAATATTCTCTTCAATCTTTATGCAATGATGGAAATTGATGCATGGTATGTTTTCAGATGCATTAGAGGTCGTGTAGCACCACTTAGTGAAGCAAGATGCACAAAATTGCAAAGTTCCAAATTGTACATGACCTATAATTTTAGTTTATGAGGCCAACTTTGGACAAGCATAACTCTTAGCTCAAATTGAATTTGGAGAAGGTTGAACACAATTTGGAAAGCCCTAAACATCTACTTTAAATCATTAGTTTATGTCTTCTTCAGAATCCTTTGGGAAATTTGTGAAAAATGAGGCCAAAGTTGGAAGAAAACTAGGTTAAAACACTTAGAAAAATTTCTAAGTGTTTATGACCTAAACTTCAAAATTTCCAAAACTTCATAAATGGTTGATCTTTTGAAAAAAGTTCCCTTGTAAGATGTTGTTTTATTTTGCAAGATCTACAACTTTCATGTTGGAAGTTTTTTGAGTTGTGTAGGTGAAATTTTGAGATCTCACCATGCCTTCAAAAACCCTAATTCCCGACTTTTTGCTCCTTGATGAATTTCTTTGAATTTCTTTGGCCAAATGACTTTGACATCCATATGTGGATGATATTGATCCTTGAAAGTCATTTTTTGATCAAAAATCTTAAAAGTCAATGATGATCCTTCACAGTTGACTTTTTCCTGACAAAGTGAATTTTTGGGCTTTTGTGTAGAAATAAGATCTTCTCCCCAAATGGATGATATGAATGGATTATATTGAGGTAGTAGAGATCCTTGAATCATGTCTTGAGTTTTGGATTCATGCCCTGATCAGAAGTCAACTATCTTGGTGAATTAGGTCAAAACCCTAATTTGTCGACCATGTGAAAATAATGACTGTAGACTTTGAATTGAAGTGTGATGTCCAGTAGATCTTGTAATATGAGTTTTTTGAAGATGATTGATGTCTTTGAATGACCCTCTGGGGCTTTTTAGGGTTTCCCAAATGTGATCCCTGATTTCAGTCCTTGATAGGCTCAAAACCCTAATCTGGTGACTTGAGTAGACCTGTACTCATATGACTGGATGTCTAATCAATCATAGATGAGAAAAGTGAAATTCTTGAGCCCCATGATTGTATTAGAGATTAATCTTTGTATTGATTGATCCTTTGCCTGAGCTTTCTTGTCTTTTGAGCATCCTCGATTAGGTACCAGATGGAGAAATGACTGCTCTGGGTACTTGTCTTGACCTGATGAAAAATCCTGAAGATATGTCATCTCAGGGGGGTCAAAAATTAGGGTATGACAGATGCCCCTATTTAAGTTTCTTTTATCTGGAGGGAGAGAGATTGATATCTCGATCTCTCCTGCGTAAAAGAGACTTAAATATCAAAGAAATGCCCGAATTTTGGGCGCTCCTGAGATGTTGTAATTGATAAAATCTTTGCACGATTTGATCCCGTTGTCGCACTCGGCGGGGATGAGGAGACAAACTCCTGTAGAAATACTTGATGTGGATTCTGGCGAATGGATGGCAATGTAGGATGCGCAATCCATCTTCTTTAACTAAGTGTTGATACTTAGAAAAAGGTAAACAACCTCCCCCCTGTTTCGGATGTCCATATCTCGAAACTGGTCTTAGTTGTGTTTTTTGGACAATATCTCAGATAAAGAGAAAATTTCCAACGGTTTGTTTCCTCGTCAAACTTCTTACCAGCACTTGGAGGTAAGATACCATTTGACGGTAAATAAAGAAACTTCAAAGGTTTGTTTCCTCATCAAACTTCTTACCAGCACTTGGAGGTAAGATACCATTTGACGGTAAATAAAGAAACTTCAAAGATTTGTTTCCTCATCAAACTTCTTACCAGCACTTGGAGGTAAGATACCATTTGACGGTAAATAAAGAAACTTCAAAGATTTGTTTCCTCATCAAACTTCTTACCAGCACTTGGAGGTAAGATACCATTTGACGGTAAATAAAGAAACTTCAAAGGTTTGTTTCCTCATCAAACTTCTTACCAGCACTTGGAGGTAAGATACCATTTGACAGTAAATAAAGAAACTTCAAAGGTTTGTTTCCTCATCAAACTTCTTACCAGCACTTGGAGGTAAGATACCATTTGACGGTAAATAAAGAAACTTCAAAGGTTTGTTTCCTCATCAAACTTCTTACCAGCACTTGGAGGTAAGATACCATTTGACGGTAAATAAAGAAACTTCACCATCTTCCCTTTTGACCTGGCATCTTTGAAAGAATGTCATATGGGCCTCATGATCTTTTGAGGGGCTAATGACTTTGTTTGAAGGCGGACGAACTGTTTTCGGGGTGAAAACTGCCATTCGTCAACTGATGCCTGGGGAATCAACGAACTATTTTCCTAAGAGGAAAACTGCCATTCATTGACTCTGTGGGGAGTTAAACATCCCAGAAATAGACAAACTGTTTGAAGAAACTGCCATTTGTCGATCTCTTGAGTATTTAGCAGACAAACTGTCTTTTCTTGGGAAAAGACTGCCATTTGCCAATTGCTAGGGGAGCAAACTGTCTTCTACTGGGAGAGACTGCCATTTGTCGACCTTTGTTATGATAAAGTGAGCAAACTGTCTTCTGCTGAAAGAGACTGCCATTTGCTGACTCCTGGGGAAACAAACTGTCTTCTACTGAAAGAGACTGCCATTTGTTGACCCTGCTGTGAGAAAGTGAGCAAACTGTCTTCTGCTGAAAGAGACTGCCATTTGCTGACTCCTGGGGAAACAAACTGTCTTCTACTGAAAGAGACTGCCATTTGTTGACCCTGTCATGAAAGAAAGTGAGCAAACTGTCTTCTGCTGAAAGAGACTGCCATTTGCTGACTCTGTTGGAGAATCTGAACTATCTTCTGGACGAAGACTATCATTCACTGACTCCGCTGGGGAATCATTTGTCGATCTGCTGGGAGATTCTGAATTTTCCTTTGACAAGAAGTGGCACCTCTTGACCCTGCTGGGGAAATACCAAACCTGTAGGGAGTTCTGGAATGTGAAGCAGACTATCTTATCTGAAGAAGACTGTCGAATGTCGCTCTGCAGGAGATTTTCGGCTGAGGAATTCCAAAAGTGAACAAACTATCTCTTTGAGGGAGACTACCATTTATTGACTTGCTTGGGGAAATCTCTCTACATGGATCATTGTCTTGAAGGAAAAAGTTTCTCCAGGACTTGCAGGGGAAACTTGAGTTCATGCCTTAATGACTTAGGCGTTCTCATGATTTAAAAGCCTAATTTGACTATGCAGTTATGATGTAATGTATGCATGAATATTATGACAATTGTAAAGTGTAAAGTGAAAGTGAATAGAATTGTCGCAGATGGAAAATCCTATGATACGACTGAAATTCTTGTGGATCAGAAGATGTCCTCTTCTTGGAGTTCGAACTCTGTTGGGAATACCTGGCTATCAGTTGTCCGCTGTCCGAAGTGAGTAATATGAATTGAAGTAAAGATCCGTCATCGGGAGATGTTCGCAAAGCGACCTCATGGGGAAATATCGGTTCCCGGAGTCTCAACCGTTCTCGGAGCAACTGTTTGCATTCTTCCTATTGTTTGTAAACCTTAGAAAGAAATTTCACCTTTATTTTTGCAAGTAAATTCATTTTTATTTTATGAAAACATTTGTTTCAAGAAAATGACTGTTTAAATTCAAAATGCATTCTAAGAAACTGAAAAAGACTAGATTGCAAAGGAAAAGCACAAGGCTCAAATTATTATATATGGAATGGTAATCAGCCAAATGCTTGATTCCATGGAGTATTTACAAAGTTGGAAATTGGTAATTTTCGGGAAAAGGGCTACGATGAAACGTGACGACCGTTATCTTTCCCTTCCACTCCGAGTTGTGCTGTATTCGTGCTTCGTAGAAGATGACCTACTGCTGATGAATACTCCGCTATGGATTTTGAATGATCAAGTTTGTCCTGAACACAGTTACTTGCCATATATCCCTAACTTTTGCGTAAACTACCCCTTTCGGGTTTTAAGTTTACCGGGATTGATTATTTATTTTTTTATGTCTCTAACTTTTGCCTGAATCGCCCTTTCGGGTTTTCGATTCACCGAGACGCTCTTTTTTGCCTAAGCCGCTCTTTGCGAGTTTTCAACTTAGCGAGCTGTTCTTTTGATTATTTAGGCGAAGTATTTCTTGACTGCGTCGACGTTCACAGGACGGGTGAATTCTTCTCCATCCATAGTCGTGAGTATTAAGGCTCCTCCTGAGAAAGCTCTCTTGACCACGTAGGGGCCGTCATAATTGGGAGTCCATTTCCCTCTCGAATCTGTGAGAAAAGATTGAATCTTTTTGAGTACAAGGTCGCCTTCTTTGATTGTGCGAGGTCGAACCTTTTTGTCGAAAGCTTTCTTCATTCTTTGTTGATATAGCTGTCCGTGGCATAAAGCTGTCATGCGCTTTTCTCTTTGTCTCGTCTTGCTGTCCAAGGACACAACCCATGGAGTCTTCTAAGACGGTTAAGTACATTATCAAAGGTCTTCCTTCTACTGGAGGAGACAGGATGGGTGGTTCGAGCAGATATTCCTTAATGCTGTCGAACGCTTTCTGACAATCGTCTGTCCAGACGCAACTTTGATTTTTCCGTAGAAGTTTGAAAATAGGAGCACAAGTTGCAGTCATGAGATATATGAATCTCGAGATGTAATTCAGACGTCCAAGAAATCCTCTAACTTGTTTCTCGGTTCTGGGTGAAGGCATTTCTTGAATTGCCTTGACTTTGTCTGGATCTACTTCGATTCCTCGTTTGCTGACAATGAAACCAAGGAGTTTTCCTGAGTAGACACCAAAGGTACACTTGTTGGGGTTCAGGCGAAGCTGAAACTTCCGTAAGCGTTGAAATAACTTTGTCAGATTCTGTATGTGATCTTCTTCATTTTCTGATTTGGCAATCATGTCGTCCACATAGACTTCCACTTCCTTATGCATCATGTCGTGGAAAAGCGTAGTCATAGCCCTTTGATAAGTTGCCCCTGCGTTCTTTAGTCCAAAAGGCATAACACGGTAGCAGAACGTGCCCCAGGGGGTGATGAAAGCTGTTTTTTCCATGTCTTCAGGTGCCATTTTGATTTGGTTGTATCCTGAAAATCCGTCCATGAATGAGAAAACTTTGGATTTTGCTGTACTGTCTACCAACATATCAATATGTGGTAAAGGAAAATCATCCTTAGGGCTAGCTTTGTTCAAATCTCTGTAGTCGACGCACATGCGGACTTTTCCGTCTTTCTTAGGAACGGGAACAATGTTAGCTAACCACTGAGGGTATTCTGAAGTGACGAGGAAACCTGCGTTGATCTGCTTTTGAACTTCCTCTTTGATTTTCATGGCCATCTCCGGATGAGTTCTTCTTAATTTTTGCTTGACCGGAGGGCATTCTGCTTTTAATGGCAAGTGATGCTCCACTATACTGGTATCCAACCCTGGCATATCTTGATAAGACCAAGCGAAGACATCTGAGAATTCTTTGAGTAGCTGTATCAAACTCTCTCTGATCTCTGAACTGAGCGAAGCTCCAATCTTAACCTCTCTTCTGTTTCCATCGGAACCAAGGTTAATGATCTCTAGAGGCTCATTGTATGGCTGAATGGCCTCTTCCTTTTGTCGAAGTAATCGTGAAATTTCCTTTGATATTTCTTCGTCTTCTTCTTCCTCTGCCTCGAATACAGGAAACCCAAAGCTTGGAGAAGTCATACGGTCGTACGTTTCAACGGGGTATTTTATGATTAATCTGCATATGTGTGATAAGTTTTATTTAGACAACGAGGGAAGACTCGGTGTATGCAGTTAATGAATTTTGATGTTTTTTAGGGGTGTTTTTTAGGATTACCAATTTCCGAAAAAAGAAAAGGAAAAACTAAACGAAGGAACAGAATGACATTTTTATTTATGGACAGTCATTTCTTGAAACAAAGACCCTATAAAACAAAACTCTATTGCTTTGGGCGAAGCAAAGAGGGACATTTTCCTAAGAAATAGTAAAATGCAAAGCCCTATGAAACATCTCTTCACCCTGGGCTATGGTGAGAGGACAAAATAACGGTGAAAGTTCCTACTTAGGAGTGCGAACAACAGTTGTAACTTCAACAGCTGTCCAATAGTGGCGAACCCCATTGTGCACTAAGTAATCTGGAACCTTAGGCTTAAGCTGGCCTGTGGTAGGTCTTGATTTACCAACCACTGTCTTTGCAACACTCAGACGATCTTCTTCTACTTCAGCAGACTGAGCGGTGTGAGCATACCCATTTCCAAGTGGAGTATGTCGGACTTTCTTTTGAGGAAACTTCCAATCTTCTGAATGGAGAGACTCGTTGTCGGAGACACTTTCGAGATCATCCTCTTCTGTATTTTGGTCTTGCTCTTCTCCCAAGATGGCATTGACTAGATATGTGAACTCTAGATCCGTAGCCTCGGAAGGTGACTTGGGGATATAATCCTCAATGATGATTTCACCCGTAGGTGATGCTGAATAGCAAGGGTTACACATCCCTTTTGGCTGAGAGAGGTACTCAAAATCACTGTTCCATCCAGTTGGAACAATATCTTCAAGAGAGATTCTTGAACTTTCAGGAGCGGAGTATTTCACCATGTAGTCGAATTTTCCGCTTGGTTCTCCTAATGTATCCCAAGTCTCTTCGGGGATAGGAGGAACTTCTTCTGATGAACCATGACTTCTGGTGGTGAAGCTGTCAGTAACTTCATCACTGCTTGGTTGAGTCTTACTTTCAGATCCTTTAGTCGGATAACAGCAAAGTGGTTCAGACTCTGGTAGGGAGATGTATCCTGCTTTGTTAAGATAGGATAACCATTCCTCTTCATCGGTGCTTTCCGTATCGATGATATTGACTGTTTGTTGAACAGGTTGAAGAAAACCTCCACTGCAGAAAGTTTCTTGAATAGGGAGAACTACCTCAATCCCTGGGATAGCTCTTGATGATGTCGGAAAGAATCCAATTCCTGTTCTGTTCTTGTTGTTGGTAGGAATATTAATGTGCCCCCAACCACTGGTAGTGCCATCCTTTACAACTTGGATTGCATCTTTGTATGAAGAGATAGACGCTGCTTTCTCCTTTCCTTTGTCCAAGGAAAGTGCTTGGAATTTAGTTCCAACAACTTCTTTTGGTTCTATGTCGGAGAATGATGATAGGTTGCTGACGATCAGAGCTCGTTCTCCACATACGGTTACCAATTTGTCATTTCTTATGAACTTCAGTTTCTGATGAAGTGTTGAAGTAATTGCCCCAGCCTCATGAATCCATGGGCGACCTAGCAAACAACTGTATTGTGCTGGAATATCCATAACTTGGAAAGTGATTTTGAACGTCTGAGGTCCAATAGTTATGGGAAGATCTACTTCTCCGAAAACTGACTTTCTTGATCCATCAAATGCTTTGACGATGACATGACTTTTTCTTAGAGGGTAATCTTCGAAAGATAATCTTGATAATGTTGATTTAGGCATGACGTTGAGAGAGGATCCATTGTCTATTAGGACTCCTGTGAGTGTATTACCCATGCAGCCAACTGAGATGTGAAGTGGAAGATTGTGGTCCACTCCTTCTTCAGGAAGATCTTCGTCACAGAAACTTAGGTTAGTTCCGGCGGAGATGTTGGCAACGATGTTGTTGAATTGGCTTATAGTAACGCCAGGTTCTACAAAAGCTTGTTCCAAAACTTTCTGTAGAGCTTCCCTATGAGCTTCAGAACTCAATAGCAGGGAAAGAACAGAAATCCTAGACGGAGTATGTAGTAATTGATCTACAATGTTGTATTCACTCCTCTGGATTAACTTCAAGATCTCATCATTTTCTTTCGCTTGAACAGCATTGGTCGGATGATTGTCTTGCCTATGTGGTACTTCCTCCGAAGGTTTCTCCACATTTTCTGTTGTTCTGTTGAAGACTCGTCCACTTCTGGTGACTCGACTAACATCAGCAATGTTGACAACAGACGGTAATGGTATTTCCTTACCATTTTCAATGAATGTAGCGTTGTACTTGTATGGTATAGCCTTGCTGGACTCATACGGTACAGGACCTGGTAAGTAGATGACTAGCGGTGCAACTGCTGCCTTCCTGCTATCATACTTGACTTGCATAGGTTCACCTTGATTAATTTGAGGAGATACGGTAAAGACTTCATCATCTTCTCTGTTGGCAAGAACAGTAATGGTATTGTCATCCATCAACTTCTGAATATCGTTGCGAACACGTAAACATCCTTGTGAATCTCTTCGGCAGATTCTGCATCTACTGTAAGCGTGGAAATCTGTTCCAAAGTAGGCAAGTCCATTTAAAGTTTTGTGGAACCTGACTACCGATCCTTCAAGGTCTTCAACTTTGTAGATTTTGTATTCTCCTGGACATCCTTGAACCATGTTGATGTCATGTTCAGTTCTGACTCGGATATGTTGAATCCATCCCAAGTCCATTTGTTCTTGTAATGCAGCTTGAACTACGGCACATCCTTGATTATTCTTTGGACAAATTTCACATGTGAAGTAGTTGTGAGGTGGTACATGACCGTACCCAGCTTGTTTAGCGTGCATCTTGACAAGATTTTCCCCTATCTGACGAATGTCGTAGATTTGAATGACGTTGGGGTGTTGATCTATCAGATTTACTGAAGCTTCTTTGTGCTGCGGCAAAGGATTTGCTTGGACGTTTGGATTAGTATCTTTGAAGGATAGCATTCCGCTCTTCACTAATCGTTGGACGTCAATCTTGAAAGAGAAACAGTTCTCAATATTGTGACCTGGTGCCCCCTGATGATAGGGACAAGATTGGTCAGCCTTGTACCATGGTGAGGAACTGTTTGTAGGATTTGGAGGACTCCTTGTCTGGATGAGTCCTTTTGCCAGTAATGTTGGAAACAATTCTGCATACGGCATTGGTATGGGGTCAAAGGCAGGATACCTTGGAGCCCGATTGTTGTAATTTGGAGGTCGAACCTGCTGCTGAGGTTGCTGCGACCTTTGTTGAGTTTGTTGTTGCGAAACCTGAGGTTGACAAGCTGGCGCTGAGTTAACAACCGGAGTTATTGTTGCAACTTGAGGTTGGAATTTCTTCTTGATTTTGTGCAAGACATTGCTGACATCTTGATCCTTTTTCTTCTGGAAAGAACTTCCATACTTCCTTGGACCAACAGAAGATTCTGGTTCTTTGTTCAAGCGTCCTTCTCGAACTGCTTCTTCTAAACGTACACCCATGTTTACCATCTCAGTAAAATCACTTGGTGCACTTGCAACCATTCGTCCGTAGTAAAATGGACTCAAAGTTTTGAGATAGATTTTTGTCATTTCTTTCTCTTCAAGTGGTGGACAAATTTGAGCAGCAACTTCACGCCATCTCTGAGCGTATTCCTTGAAGCTTTCTCTATCCTTTTGAGTCATGGCCCGGAGTTGATCTCTGTCGGGAGCCATATCCAGATTGTACTTATACTGTTTGACGAAGGCCTCTCCGAGGTCTCGAAAAGTACGAATCTCTGAACTGTCCAAGTTCATGTACCATTTGAGTGCAGCACCAGTCAGGCTGTCTTGAAAATAATGAATGAGCAATTGTTGATTATCAGTCTGAGTTGACATTCTTCGAGCGTACATCACAAGATGACTTTGTGGGCATGAATTCCCTTTGTACTTCTCGAATTCTGGTACTTTGAATTTGTGAGGAATCTTAACATTTGGAACCAGACAGAGGTCTGCAGCATTCTTTCCAAATAGATCTTGTCCTCGGAGAGTCTTGAGTTCCTTCTGCATTTGCAGAAACTGTTCCTGGAACTCGTCCAATCTTTCATACACGCCAGCATCCTCACTTGGAGCGTGATGATATACTTGTCCGCCCTGCGGGGGAAAAGTATGCATAATGGGCTGCGGAGAAGCCATGACAGCAGATCTTGGAATCTCAGCGTTCTGTTGTGTGAAACCCATTGCCGTTGTTCTTGGAACTTCAATTTCCAGAGGTTTGTAACCCTCCGGTGGACGCATATCCATGGTGACTTTTGGAGCTTCAGAAGCTGGAGGTATGTACCCTTCTGGAGTAAAGTTATACGGCATGCCCCAAGGTCGGTCAGGCGGCATGGTATACTGAGGAATAGGAGTAGAAACAATCTCGGAAACCACAGTCCTTTGTGGTTCTTCTGGCGTTGGTCGATTCTGCGCAACTACCAGGGCTTCTACCATACTATTGAGTCTTTCAACAGTACCTTTGAGAGTATTAATCTCTTCTCTGAGTTCTTCATTCTCTTGCTCAAAGTCTTCCATTCTTTTCTTGCGACTTGAACGAGTGTTGTATGGATGAGACAGCTTGAAAGTCTTGGTTCACCTCCTTCTCCTCCTCTCTTTCTGGAGAAAGGAAAGTGACTATTAGATCCGCGACAATTCTCGTGTCAGTGCGTACGACTAAAGCGATGTATGATATGCAATTAAGTTATTATTTTTCAAGGAAACACCATAATTACGTTATGAAACATCAAACTTTATTAATTAAGCGAAAACGCCGTTTTTTACACACTTTGAAAATGGAAATACAGAGAAACTGAGAGAAAGGACTCTAAAACTTTGATGATGAGCCGACTTCACGTTCTAACATCTTCTTCTGTTTCTTGAGCTGAGCGTTCTCTGACGTGAGCTGATCGATGATCCAGGAAGCAGGAGGGATATGATGAGAAAGTGACGTTTGTGTCACTTGTCGATCGAGTACTTCAAGTAACTCATCCTTCCTTCTTAGGATGTTATGAATCTCAACATTTTCCGTGTTGACAATTCGATACTTGTTCCTCCAAGCATTCCTTTCTTGGCATACCTTGTTTAATGCCGCTTGCAGTTTTTCAACATCGGTGGAGAAAAGGTAAATTGGTTCCCTTAGGGGAATAGGTTCTTGATGTTGATATGGCATCCTGAGCTTGAATGCTCTGACGCGTACCCATTGAAGGTAAGGATCCAGGGAGATGCAAAGATGTTTTCCTAACAATCTTCTCCCTTTGCTGTGAACAAGACGCCAGGCTTGGACAATTTCCTTCTTCAGCATGTTGCCATGATCGTCGATGTTCTTGAAGAACAGACCCTCCAATTGGATGTTACTTGGAATATTTTTCATAGGATAGCCGTATTGACGACGGGCTAAAGCTGGATTGTAACTAATTCCTCCCTTAGTTCCAATAAGGGGTATGTTGGGAAAACTTCCGCAACTGAAGATGATCTTGGTTTCGTCGTTGTCAGGACTACACCAATCAATGTCTGTATGAGTGAGAGACATGATTTTCTGTGACCAGTAAAGGCCATCCCTCATGTTCCAGAAAGTGCTAGACTTTGGCAGGTGCGAAACGAACCATTCGTATAACAACGGTACGCAGCATGTGATTAATCCTCCTCGCTGCAGGTTTCTTGAATGCACAGAGTGATAAGCATCCGCAAGCAAGGTTGGAACTGGATTTCCAATTAAGAAGATCTTAATTGCGTTGATGTCGACGAAATCGTTAATGTTAGGGAACAAAAACAATCCGTAGATAAGCAAAGCCAAGACTTCCTCAAAAGCGCTCATATCTTGGATGCTGACGAAGTACCGAGCTTGATCAAACAGGAATTTGGAGGGTAATCCTTGAATTCCTCCTCTACTCACCATATGAGTTCTGATGTCGACTACGTTCAAAGGAGTAGTTGCAGCAATGATAACGTCGTCAGGATTCTTTTCCAAACCGGAGTACGGATCTTGCGCGTACACGGGTATTCCAATCAGACGAGAGTACTCCTCTAACGTAGGCATGAGCTGATAATCTGGAAAGGTGAAGCAGTGATACGTTGGATCGTAAAACTGTACCAAGGTGGGAAGGATCCCATCCACCATGTTGGTATTGAGCAAAGGCAGAAGTTTTCCATACTTCTCCTTGAAAGCCTGGGGGTTGACCACCAGTTTTCCGAGCTTTCCCAGTTCCTCGACCTGGGGAATCTTGAAGGTGTATTTCCTAGCTCTCTTTCTCCCATAATCCATGGTATAGATCCTTAAGTCCTTTCTCCGTTTCTCTCTTTCTATGAAGTTCAAAACGTTCGTTATTTAGTTTCCTTGAAAAACGACTCGAAAAAGACTCTTTTTGTTTTTAGTTGTTTATTAATGAATGATGCATGAATGCATGAATGCACACACAAGAGTTTTAAACAAACATGGCGTTGAAGGGTATAGTGGTCATGAAGTCAAAACGCAGTCTCCCGCCCCAATGGTAAACTAAGGTTAAGGATTTTTGTACCTGTAGAACGGGTTCTAGGGGTCTCAGAGTTTTTGCTCAACCTTAAAGATACGTTGATTGGTATCTATAAGAGAGTTTTCTCTGAGTGTAGTATCTGCGTGACAATTACTTCCGTAATCACCGCTCTACGTCCTAAAAAAGGCTTTAAGTGGGGTTAATGTGTTTCTAGGTCCTCCTGGTACAAATCAGTCTCGGAATGCAGTGGCGCAGTTAATCACAACCAGCCAGGCAAATCCCAAGAGTAGACTTGGAAACCAAGATTAGAGGGCCTTCACCGGGAAGACATCCTCCATCCTATCTTATGTTGCACTCAAATCCGGGTATAGGATTTCTCACCACAAGGGGGAATCAAGCCCTTTCCCGATACAGAATAAACAAAATAAACAAATATATATGCAACAAACACATGATATGACACAGAGGTTAGGCAGGACCTCTCTTGTTTGAGGGGGAATTTGGCATCCCTAATTCCTCATTGGGGCTGGACCAGCAACAGGTCAACCATTGGTTTGGATGAAAAACCAAGGTTTTGAACACTTATATCCCCAGCAGAGTCGCCATTTTTCTGTGGTGTCGTTTTCTTTTACCTCCCCGTTTCACTTGGGAGGACGGCACGCTAGACCCTTCACGCGAAATTTGGAAGGAGAATGCGCCCGTGGTGGGATGAATTTTATTTCAGTTCTTCCTACGATATCACACGAACTTTCTTATTTGTCCTACGAGTAGGAAAGGGGAAAAAAGATCTCAACTAAACCCTAGGAGTTTGCTAAGTGTGGGGATTTACACCTAGACTAGAAATTCTGGAGTCCGGGAGGTCGGTTATACATAGGGAAGTGTTTAAACACCCTACATATCTGTAGTACTCTACAGGAACCTTCTCTGTGTCATTGTGTTTGTGTTTATTGCTAATGATTGGGAAAGTTTCTCCTTTGTGTTAGGAGAAGGAATTGAATTGATTGAAGAAAGACAGACAGATAGACAGACTGACTATTTTTGGTATTTTATTAGCTCGCTGAGATTCCTTGTGAACCTCATGCCTACATATCCCTAGTGGAAGTCAGAGCTTAATGTAGTTCGGGGAACTAACTAGGGAAATTAATTGTTTTTGGTGCCTTGCTTGAAGCTCAAGGTTGAAGCTTGGAATTAAATCTCTGTTTACAGTAAAGAGACATGAAATTATCTCTACAGAGAGGTATTTGTACTATTCTACCACAAACATTTTGAAAGAGTGACAGAATAACTGGATTCATTTCATTCAAGAGGGGGACCTTACTTGGGTGTACAAGTATGCCAGTCAGATGCCTCTTAAATGAAAGAAAGATGCTCGTCCAAATTAGGGAAAGTGTACAAGTCTGGGGATGTGCCAGAGCATGTCTTTCAGAGTCCTAAATGGGAGACTTTGATTGAAATTGAAATTGAAATGTTTGTTTGTTTGAATGTGGTAGAGTAGTAAAAAATATCTCTCTATAGAGATAAGCTATGTCTATCTACTGTATAAAAGATTTGACTTTAGCTGGCTTGTATGAGGCCCAAGCTTGAGGCTTTTTGATTGATTAATTAATATTATTGACTCTGGGAGATGGCTCCACTGGGGATTAATTACAGGGTATTTTTGTGTTCTGTACAAAGCCCAGAATTGAGGCTGACTCTACTTAGGGAGACTCTATTTGTGTGCCTTGTACAAAGCCCAAGGTTGTGGCTGACTGTTGAGGATAATTGAATGAATGACTTTATTTTATGTGCCTTGTACAAAGCCCAAGGTTGTGGCTGACTCTAGCTAGGGAAAACATTATTTTCTGCCTTGTACAAAGCCCAAGGTTGTGGCGGACTCTTAAATGAATTAAGTATGGATGACTATATGGGGAAAAGATCCTAAGTGTTAGGAATCTTTGACACATGAAAGATATGGTTTATCTGCCTTGTACAAAGCCCAAGGTTGTGGCTACTGAGTGATGAAGAACTCACTGGGGAGACTCTATTATCTGCCTTGTACAATGCCCAAGGTTGAGGCTGACTCTTGACAGGGGAGTTTTATTGTTTGGGTGCCTTGTATGAAGCCCAAGGTTGAGGCTAACTGTTTTTGTTGGTTTTAACTCCACTGGAGATTAAAAAGACTGTTTTTCTTTGGAAGCTAACCCTTTCCAGGGATTTTGACTCAGCTGGTGAATTTGTCTGTTAAAAGACTGACTTTATCATGTTTTTTGGAGGCTGACCCTTTCCAGGGGTTTTGACTCTTTTGGGGAAATTATCTCCTAAGAGAATGAAATTATTGTTTTGACATTTTAAACAGATGTTGGAGGCTAACCCTTTCCAGGGGTTTTTTTTTGAAATGAAGGAATGGATTGATTTTAAATGACTTTGGAGGCTAACCCTTTCCAGGGATTTTGGATGAAGGATTGGTTGATTGATTTGGAGGCTAACCCTTTCCAGGGATTTTTTATTGAAATGAAAGGATGGCAGAAAGATTATCTAGTGGAGACTTCTTGTTTAAAGCCCAAGATGAAGGCTGACTCAATGCTGAGGATGACCAAAACATAGATCCTAGACTCTACTAAGGAGGATTGATGAAGATAAGGGTGACAGAGACTGTCCATGTCTCTCATTCCAAAAAGGTGTACTCAATGCAAAATTGAGACAAACTTAGCTTGTTTTAAGTCTGGTTTAAATTGGAAGAAACTCACCAGGGTAGGCTAAAAGGTGACTAAAGACCTGTTCCTATGTTTGTAAGAAACCTGATGGGTCCTTGTATACAAGCTCAAGAGGAAGCTGGAAATGCTTTTAAGAAGCCTGTGGGTCCTTGTACAAAGCCCAAGAGGAGGCTAATCGAGGGTCCTTGTTGTAGCACAAGAGAAAGCTTATGTGGTTTTGAACTTATTTTGGCTCTAAGCAAATGGGTAAGAGGTTTCACCGGGAATAATTCCTCTTTGGGTGGATGTGTCCTATTTATTTGGATTCTAAGGTTTTTGCCAAGATGTTTCACCGGGAATAATTCATCTTGGGGGTTTGAACTACAGATCTCTAATTAGGAAAGAGCCTTCACCGGGAAGACATTCTCAATCCTAGGTCATATTCCTATAATATATATATAGTTTAACTGTCCTAAGGTTTATACTCAAACGCAGTTCTAAACTAATATATGCACAGTTTATATTTGACAGTAATTTAAATAAAGACTGTAAATTGAAAGCTTGTAAAGCCTAACCTGGATGGAGTGGAGGCCATTGAAGAAGTATGTACAGAGCCTCAACAGTAATTTTGTTGTTTTGTTGATAACAGTTGAATATATATATATGATAAACAGTTAATGGTTTTTTGAAAACAGAAGAAGTGAAGATGGACAAAGGTCACATAGGTATCTGAAGAGTTTCACCGGGAATAATGCCCTTCAAATACCAGAAGAATGTTTTGAAAACAGAAAGAAGATTTTGAAAATACAGTTTTGAAAACAAGCTAAGAAGAGAAGATTTTTGGGACTTACACTCTATTAGAGGCCCAGTACTTTACAGTACTGGTGATAAAAGCAATTTGAAAAAATGATTTGGAATGATACAAGGTTTTGTTGTTTGAAAACCCTAATCATTTGATTTTATCAGAGATTGAAAATAGTTTTGAGATTTGACAAAAGTCAACTTAATTAAAGCAAAGATGAAGATCTATGCCTAATTAAGACCTAAGTGATTAGGGTTTTATCATAAATTTATTTACAAAAATGATTAGGTTAAAACAAAGTGAAAATATGTATTAAAGTATTTAAGAAAACACCTAACAACATACTATTTTAAACCTAATAAAAACATGTGAAATAAATAATATTTTTATGATCTTTTTTATTATTCACAAAATAGAGATATTAAATAGCATGTGTGTAAAAAATGAAGTGAAAATAAATTAATTTGATAGGTTAATTAATTATATGAAGTTGTGAGAAAATTGAAGTAAATAAGTGATAAAAAATAATGTTTTGGCCTCACCATGGTTTGAACCCACGCCCTTGAAGCCAACAACTCAAAATAACACCACTGCGCCAACGCGCGTTTGGTGTTAGTAAGTTGCCTCCACTTGGTCATATTTCAAAACAAGTTGTAATTCCTTAAAAAATAAAAGAATCAAAAAGTCTGGGGCGAGGGGGATTCGAACCCCAGACTTGTGGCATGATGATACTAAAGGCGCATGTGTGGCCACTAGGGCAAGTTGTTTAGTCGTTTATAAAACGCTTTCAGTTAAATATATTTTAAACCCTCCCCTGAGAAATTAAAAATGGCGCCACCACCATCTTCGTCTTCAACCTCAAGCTCCATGATTTTTTGAATTTCTGAACTCACTCGTTTCTCAATCATTTGCCATGATGTAAACACGAAACTTGCTCTAAATTCACTCACGATTCTAAATATGTAACTAACATGAACTAATATTAACTACATCTAATTAATTTAACAGAAATCGTGAAGAACCCTAAAATTTCAAAATCAAATTAAATGACTATACTGAAAGATAAATGAATGATGATAGAGGGTTTTCAATCCTCTGATGATGCTGAACAAGATAGAATCGAGCTATTTCACAAAGAGTACTTAAATTATAGAGGTGAAGTTCAGAAACTTACCTCTGAAACTGAAGGTCGTGAGGATGATGGAGAGCACCTGGGCTTGAATGAATGATCTCAATAGCTTCCCTGAGACTCAATGATGCTAACTGGATGCTTATTGTAGCTTGAATCCTCCTGAATTGCTCTATGGACCTCCCTCGATTTCAGCTTCAAGTGAACATGGAGGTTGTTGAATTTGGAGTTACAGGTGAGCTGCAGCCATCTGGTTAGCTCCACTATGACCTAGGGAGTGTGTCTGAATGATTGGTTTGGCCTGAGACTCCCTGAGTTACTCCATGGACCTCCAACTGCAAATGCTTCCAAGTGAGAGCAACAATGGTGTTCCTCCACTTACAGAAGTGATCCAGGTGCTTGGATCACCTCAAATAACCTCCCTTGAGATGTTGGAATGCTCACTTTCCAAAGATGAGCTTTGGTTTGAAGAAAACGATTCTTCTTGCCAAAGAACTTTGAAAAACAATGAACAAGAGGAGAGAAAGAGAAAGCAAGTAATTGAGTTGCTTTGGTGTGTTTTTTGAATGAGAATGAGGCCTCTATTTATAGGCAAATGGATCAGTATAGCTGCAGAGGAGTGAGCTTCCTTAGTGAGGGAGTTTTGGTTTCTTAGCCATGAAGAAATTCAAAGAATCTCCAAAATGCAATGATGCATTTTCGAGCCAATTCTCCCAACCATTGATCTTGCAGGATCTTAGGGAACATTTCTGATATGTAGCAAGTTTCTATTGGCTTAGGAGAAGATTCCAATTGGTGAATCATTGCTTATCATAAATTCTCAAAAGTAATGATTACATAATCACATGTTCTTGCTTTTGGGAATCTTCTTCAATCTTCATGCCATGGTGAAAATGAATGCATGGCATTGTTTCAGACATGTTATGGGTCGTGTAGCATCCATTCATGAAGCAAAATGCACAAAATTGCAAAGTTCCAATTTGCACATGACCTATAATTTCACTTTATGAGGCCAACTTTGAACAAGCATAACTCCTAGCTCAAATTGAATTTTGAGAAGGTTGAACACAATTTGGAAAGCCCTAAACATCTACTTCAAATCATTAGTTTATGTCTTCTTCAGATTCCTTTGGGAAATTTGTGAAAAATGAGGCCAAAGTTGGAAGAAAACTAGGTTAAAACACTTAGAAAAATTTCTAAGTGTTTATGACCTAAACTTCAAAATTTCCAAAACTTCATAAATGGTTGATCTTTTGAAAAAAGTTCCCTTGTAAGATGTTGTTTTATTTTGCAAGATCTACAACTTTCATGTTGGAAGTTTTTTGAGTTGTGTAGGTGAAATTTTGAGATCTCACCATGCCTTTAAAAACCCTAATTCCCGACTTTTCGCTCCTTGATGAATTTCTTTGAATTTCTTTGGCCAAATGACTTTGACATCCATATATTGATGATATTGATCTTTGAAAGTCATTTTTTGACCAAAAACCTTAAAAGTCAATGATGATCCTTCACAGTTGACTTTTTCCTGACAAAGTGAATTTTTGGGCTTTTGTGTAGAAATAAGATCTTCTCCCCAAATGGATGATATAAATGGATTATATGGAGGTAGTAGAGATCCTTGAATCATGTCTTGAGTTTTGGATTCATGCCCTGATCAGAAGTCAACTATCTTGGTGAATTAGGTCAAAACCCTAATTTGTCGACCATGTGAAAGTAATGACTGTAGACTTTGAATTGAAGTGTGATGTCCAGTAGATCTTGTAATATGAGTTATTTGAAGAAGATTGATGTCTTTGAATGACCCTCTGGGGCTTTCTTAGGGTTTCCCAAATGTGATCCCTGATTTTAGTCCTTGATAGGCTCAAAACCCTAGTCTGGTGGACCTGAGTAAACCTGTACTCATATGACTGGATGTCTAATCAATCATAGATGAGAAAAGTGAAGTTTTTGAGCTCCATGATTGTATTAGAGGCTAATCTTTGTATTGATTGATCCTTTGTCTGAGCTTTCTTGTCTTTGTGCATCCTCGATCAGGTATCAGATGGAGAAATGACTGCTCTGGGTACTTGTCTTGACCTGATGAAAAATCCTGAAGATATGTCATCTCAGGGGGGTCAAAAATTAGGGTATGACAGTAGTCAGTTCCCGTCTGACTGTTACATTAAATCCAATTCCCGTCTGGTAGTCAGTTCCTGTCTGACTGTTACGTTAAATCCAGTTCTCGCCTGGTAGTCAGTTCCCGTCTGACTGTTACATCATAATCCAGTTCCCGTCTGATAGTCAGTTCCCGTCTGACTGTTACATCATAATCCAAATCCCATTTCAAATCCAATTTCAATCTCAAACTAAATCGTAACCCTCGCGTTACGTCTTATCACGGTAGTGATAATGGCAAATTCAAACTAAATCGTAACCCTCGCGTTACGTCTTATCACGGCAGTGATAATGGCAATTTCAAACCAAATCGTAACCCTCGCGTTACGTCTTATCACGGCAGTGATAATGGCAATTTCAAACTAAATCGTAACCCTCGCGTTACGTCTTATCACGGCAGTGATAATGGCAATTTCAAACCAAATCGTAACTCTCGCGTTACGTCTTATCACGGCAGTGATAATGGCAATTTCAAACTAAATCGTAACCCTCGCGTTACGTCTTATCACGGCAGTGATAATGGCAATTTCAAACCAAATCGTAACCCTCGCGTTACGTCTTATCATGGCAGTGATAATGGCAATTTCAAACTAAATCGTAACCCTCGCGTTACGTCTTATCACGTTAGTCCCTTGGCAGTGATAATGGCACCTTCAATTTCAACCTAAATCGTAACCATCGCGTTACGTCTTATCATGTTAGTCCGCTAGCAGTGATATGGCACCAAGCTCTTTGGTACGTTAGTAGCCAAGTCTCAATTCAATTTCAATTCAAATCGTGACTTATTGCGTTAGTCCCTGAGCAGCAATAAGTCACGTCTTATCGCATTAGTCCCTTGGAAGTGATACGAAGCTACATCTCTTTGCAAATAGGGATTTATTTTCCCTGATCACAAGGCTTCTCAAACAATTCTTCGATTGGGTTTATCACGTTAGTCCCTCGGCAATGATCTTCTTCAAAATTTCAAGCAAGGTTATATTTTTCTTTTCCAAAGTTACTGACTTCAACTAACAATCATGCATCATCCAACTAACATACTTCATTCATACATAATGCACATACATACATCGCTCTCATTTATTTTGAGAGGCTTACTGCATCATACATCACATGCATCATACCATTGCATAAAATTCAGGTTGCCTCTTTAGGCTGTGCTACAATCAAAGCATCTGGTTCCTTCCAGAAAGTACATGCTTCACAAGGAGAAGGGTATTTACCTTGGATGGCATCTTTAAAGCCCATCTCCCATCTTCCCAACAAATGCAAATTTCGGGGCATTCTCAGTGTCCAATCATCTTCTACCTTTAGATCACGATAGGCAGACGTGCCTATCTGACCCTTCAGGTTTAAGAAGATTGGACAGGGGCAGCTGTCATACCCCAAAATTTGTGCCGATCAAGTTCGCGTCTGTTAATTTATTGAGTGTGTTAAAATTAAGGGCTGCGGGGTTTAATATATCTATTGTTGAACCTGATCTCTTATGAAACTCTTTTTAAACAGAGGTGTGCAATTAACAGATATTTAGGGCCCAACTGTTGGCCCATATATCTCATTCTAAGGATTTCTTCTTCACCATTTTTTATTCTACTACACTTATTTACTCATTTTTATGCATGTTTATATTTTACTAACTAATATTATTTAATTATTTGTTATTATAGAACCATTAACCTTTT